>NC_086251.1:35858766-35938766 GCF_021018805.1 Prinia subflava
ACTCATGGTAGTCATTCTTATAAGAGCCCATCTGCAAAAGTAAATCTATTAAGGCATTAAAAAAAATTATTTTCCCTAATTAAGAAGCATCAAACGGATTAAACCATTTCAATAAGAGAAATCATCTACCATCTCCATCATCAGGCATTCCACCACAAAACACCTTCTGATGCATCTTACACAATCCGCTTTGAAGTCAACAAGCTTATTGTTGTTATTTGCAATTTTCCAGCAAGACATGGATTTCTGCTACATTTGGAAAGACAAACTTCTGTTTGTCTTACAGCTTTTCCTGTGATATTCATCATCATCCTATCATAGTATTACATGGCCACAACTAAATCTACTGTTCTTGTGGTTTTCTTGAGAAAACCATGTTTTCTTGTTCTCTTTTCTCAGAAATAAAACTAAAGGCACAGACCTGTAAGCAGCTTTGTCAGTATCTTTACTGGGAGTGGTAGTTCCATTGAGCATTTTGAATTTGTTAGGAATGCTCTTGTGGAGGAAACATATATAAAAGACTAACATATTGTGAGTTTAGTTCAAAGCCCCTTAAATTCAGCTATGGATGCTGTTTTCTTTAGTGAGACTTCTTTAATACCTTGCCCAAATTCAAAACCTAAACCCAGTCTAAGTTACATTTATTCTAGTTCAGCATCTTAAGTTTTTACGATATAAATATAGTATTTTTCAGTTTATGCAATGTTGATAATCAACAAGTATATTTCTTTCAGAGGCAGTGATGGTTCTGGCCTCTCCTATGCCAGAAAATGTCAAATATATTTGATGAAAGTATTAGAAACCCACAAATAAGACTAATTTTATTTTCAGACATCTTGAACTAAACATTCTAAAATAGAATTGTATTTGTGCCAGGAAACTACATTTCTAGAGAAAGCAGTTATCATAGCAATGGTCTGATGAAGATTACTAAAAAATGGGTGCCAGACTAATATAAGTAAAACTGTACTATATTAATATTCCATAGGTATTTCTCAGTTTTGCAATTTAGAACTGTGAAAGTCTTTTTTGACATCAGTTATTGTCTCCCAAGCAATAGCTTGTTCATGGACAGTCATGAAAATGTTTGAAAACTAATGAATACTATATTTGTAAAGGGTATATTTGAATTATACCTCTTTGATGTTTTCTCTCTATTACAGGAGTTTGTGTGACCTTCATTGAATAAAATAACATAATTTCTCTTTAAGAGTCAAAACCTTTAGAGCTTACAAGGGGTTTTGCTGTATCCTGAAGCACTTTCTCTAGCCTTATATTTACACTATTCTGAGCTCTGTTGTCCAAGAAGTAGAAATTATATCGGTGCAAATGTGGTAAAATAGCAATCCAATTAGCACTATACTCATTTTAACACATATGCAATATGTAACAAAAATCTAAAAGTTGTTTGTAACTGTGAAAAACCTTCTTGGTACTCAGTACTTCCTAGTGTAAGCTTTTTTCAGGACAATTAACCTTAGCATATAGAGCAGCAGCTCTGAAAATAAATACACTGGAAAACACAGAAGAAAGACATCATGGTTAATGCAAATTAATGTAATCATAGATTCAGAAAAAATAAACTATTCCAGTGCCACAGTTTATTTAGTTTTGTTACTTGACAATCTTAACCTTTCTTTCTATTCTGGTGATTCATATTTATCATCTCCTTTGTTGTGAAATGATTTTACCAAAATATATTTATATTAATCCATCTTTTTTCCATTTTTGATTGATTCCTGAAGCGAAAAAGCCCCAAACAAAATCAAGAATGGATCTATTTCACAATTATGCTTGCTCAATGCACTATGATTTTTTTATTGTGACTGAAGTCTTTTTCCAAAGATCTGTGTACTACAGACAGATTTTTTTTTACCAGAGCAAATTCAAGTGCAGCTTTAGCCTTTCGTACTCAGTCTCCATCGACCTGTCAGAGACATCACAGTGATTGACTGCCCTGGCAGATGTGCCGCTATAACAGGTAACTTGATCATCCAGACCCATCTGTCTCTCAGTCCTCTTCAATTCACACTTTCAAAATTATTAGAGATTAGGGAGGGGTCGGATTCTTTGTTGTGATTTTTTTTAATGTAGGATATCTGTATTTCACAAAAGGTTACCCTCGGTAAATGAATGGTGATCTACAGTACTTGAGCCATATCCTACTAAGAGGAGCTTGCTAGCATTGTTCGGTGTCGGTGTTTCAGATCTGGGTTAACAATATCCAGAGAATTTAAAAACTTGCTTGTATGATGTCTAAAATTAAGGATAGTTTTTTAGAACCACAGTGGTAATAATAGAATGATGTTTCAAAGATATCAGTTCCAATGTGAGACAGATGGGCTGTTTAACTGCGCTTAGTGAGAGGAGAGGATCTGATTCAGTGGGAGTATTTTCACGTCTTCTCTTCAGTGCCCACAGCCTAGCAAATGTTGTGACATCATTAAGCTGAACTGCTGATTTTAGATGGGTCTGGAACAAGAACGGGCAGGGGTAACTCAAGCTTCCTGCTGAAATGTAGTTAACTAATTTACTCGTGTCACTATTTCTGATAATTACTTTTCACCAAAATATTTTGCTGTGCTTGTGTGTAGAGGATTTCATTCCACAAGTCAACACCCTAAGTGTTGTAGCCTCACAGGATCTATCAACAGCTTCTATTAAGAGAGAATATAATCTTGGTGAGAGCAGTGGCTAACACTTCTCTTTTCTATTTCTCAGTAAAGTCTACTGCATACTCACTATCAAGGGATGTACATTGGCACAGATGACATAGTTCACAATATAAGGGGAAGTAACATACTGAAGCAAGCAAAACAAGGTAAAATGAATGACAACTGACAAAAAAGCAAGTGAACTCAAAATATTTTTTTTTCAAATGAGAGGAATAAAAATATGTTAAGTGTGTACATAAGCAATGACACATGCAGAATAAAAAGAGATAAATAGTGGGGGGAGGGGTAGAGGACTAAGGAATATGTTAAACCAGAAAAGACCTCTCAGGTGCATATTGGCAAAGCTATTGGAGCATACTAGAAACTGAGGTGATGTTGGGAGCCACAGCAAAATTAAAGCTTCATTCCTTCCTGAAAATTATGCTTAGCATTCTGGACCTACGACTTTAGCAGGATCTAAGCCACTTAGCCTGTGCTTGTCATTTCATTAATAAATTCAATGATTAAATGAGACCAGTAGGTTTTTATGAAGGAATCTGTAATTATGATCTAATTGTTTTGATTTTTGGAATGGAAAAAAATCAGAAAAATATTCACTTTTACTATGTTACATGATACGTGTGGAGGGTTTCTGGAGTACAGTCCTTTGTTCCAAAGCCAGCAAACCAGGTAGCATGACAGTCATCACCTTGTCATGATTCATGGAACAGAGCACTGGAGCAATCCAACACACAGCTGAATAAAGACAGCTGAGCATGAGCACAGGCAAGGGAAAGGTGTAAAGGACTCTGTGGATTAACCAGTTTTCTTTTTTTTTCAAGCTCACACCTGTGCAAGAATGGCACAACCTGTTCTAAATGGAATTATGACTGTAGTGTGGGAAATGAAAATGCCAGCCTCACTTCTAGTGTATTCAGGCTGGAGATCAGGTGAAGATTTGAAGAAATGAGTTTTGAGTAGAGAAAATTGCTGTGGATGCTTTGTGACAGAGTTGCCTGGCCATGTCTCTGTATGGTTGCAAGCCAAGGTAGGCTTCTTCCAAGAAAGCTGCTGCTTTATTTAATGTGCATCTTAAGAATTTCTGGGTAAGTAATATTGATACTGCATTGATGTGTTACAGGCATCTTCTATGTCACTCTTGAATAATACTTCAGGTAGATTTTAGATAACTTATTAAACGGGTTCTTTGTGCAATGGTCTTTAAATAACAGGCATGGAAGTTCTAGTAAGTAAACTGCCCCTATTTATTGACATATCAAGTGAAACGTACTTTTTTCTGAATGATTTTTTTTCTTAGCTGGCAAGGACGTTATCTAGAGATTTAACTTTGGGACCTCATGGCAATCAGCATTCTTGAAATAGTAGGCTAAAAATCACATCCAAATAAAATCCATTTATAACCAGATATTGACTCAGAAAATTCAGATCTTAACCTGAGTTTTTATGATCCCCTCATAACTGAACAGTAAACATGTCAAAATATGCATATACAGTATAGAAAATGTAAGTTGATATGTAGTCTTTGTACAGTGCTGAGAAATTAATGAGATACTCATGTAGGTAAGATGTCCAATATTAATAATAATAATGTGCCTGTGACTGTTTAAAAATATTTCATGGTCACAAAATCTAATCAAATTATATTGAACTGTCCTTAAATCTACTTTACATTACTATAAAAAGTATCTGTCCCAGTGTATCTCTTTTACTGCTAGGTAGCAGTCTTTCAAAATGAATAATCTAGTTTATCCATTTGGTCCAGTGAGGTGCAGACTCACGGAACTGTCTTTCAAGATTTAAACATTAAAATACATCTCTAGAAATACTGTTCTGTGTATGATAAACCACAAGATAACAAACCTGGGAAAAACAGTAGAGTGGACTTGAATAATAGGAGAGTGGAAGTGCATCCATTTCGATAATAGAACTAAAGATGTGATTTGTGGTAAGACAATCTCAAGATTTCCCCGATCAGCTCTTTGATAAATTTGCTTTTGATACAAAGGAGAAAGTTCATTCTTTAGCACCATGATTTAATCTTATGTCTTAATCTGGCATAACCAATAACATTGACTCTATGTTGTTTTAGGGCAGATACCAAAAGATATATGAAAGGTACCTGAGAGCTGATAATACAAAGCTAAGAGTGGGTTGTGGACCAACACTTTTCACCACTGTAGGGCCCTCATATGTCAATTGAGGGAAAATTGTCTAAGCAGATTGAAAGCATCAGCCTCTTTCTTCACTTAAAATGTTTGCAGAATAAATTAAGCTTTTTCTTTGTTCCATTTTTGTGCACACCAGAATATGCATCATCTATGTAAACTGGAAATAACTTTTTACTGTATTGTGACTATTTTGTGGGGTTTCTTTCTTCTTATGTTTTCCCTTGCAATTCTAACAATTCCCAGAGTTAATGTAAATACACCTAGGCTGAAGTTTTTTCTATGGCAGTTTAGATTTAACTTGAAATACATAAGGAGGACTTGAATCAAGGAATTAGAACTCATAAGTTAGCAGTGCAACAGCTTGCTTAGTACTGTTTTCTTATGGTTTTCTCTTCCCAAAGCCTCAGTGGAAAGGATAGAAAGTGACACTCCTACACTTAAGCCATTCTGTCGGCCATCTCCTTGGGAAAAAAAAAAGGAAATGTAGAATTAGTCATCCATAGGCAATGGAGGAAAAGGAATCTCTTGCTTGTATTTCACAAGAAAGGCAATTATATAAGAGACACCATTTTGTCTTTTAGAAGACTAGCAGTTTTATTACACTTTGTGAGGATTACAGGATCCTCAGTGCGTTTACAGGATTTTCAGTGCGTTTCACAAGGCTTGGAGCATTAGCTGTTGAGGAAGTTTCAGGCACTTGGGTGAAGAAATGCCTGATTTATAGCACCCACTTTCATTTTGGTGGAAGTCAGATGCTATCATCACAAGAATATGAATCCATACCTAGACAGGTATGAATAAGTACCTCAAGATCTTTGAAGGTAAAATATAAGGAATCCTCCAGAGCTCAGAACAAATAATCAACTTTCATTGTAGGCACTTCCAAATGAAGATTCCCTTCTTCACATAAGAACTTGCTAATTTTGTACCTGGCCCTACTATCACTACAGGAGATGTCCTCTACATAATACTAGATTTCCATACCTAACAATGGCATACACCATAGCACATAAGATAGGGCCCTTAAAGTAGTCGCTGGGTAAATGAAAACGTGAAGGTCATCTTGGAGTGTTGCCTTTCCCTGGCACCTCAGATCTCAGACAGTGCTAGCCTTCAGACAACATCCTCCCCTCCAGTCCTCAGAGCTAAATCATTTCCCAGAGTTATGTCATGGAGACCTGCATTTAACAAAAGAGGAAAATGGGCATCTTTTTCTTTCAAAATAGATCAAGGGGCGATCCATATGAGTAGTCTTTTAGAATTTAGACCACTCACTCATACAGAACATACATGTTAAGTTTTGTTTGTTTCAGTTTTTGACTGAAATAACTCAGCAGAATAGATTGATTTTTTTTCTTGTGGGATGTTATAGGCACTTTGCATCACTACACGTGTTTTTGGGGGTACATTTTCATTTTCTGTAAAACTTTTCCATTAAAGTTATAATACGTCTTGAATTGGAGAGCAGAACAAAAATGTGAATAAACATAGATATCAGTTACCTAAAGAGGTGGCTGCTTGCCTATGATAAATACATTTAGATTGCCTTTGCCATTAGACACTTTTAACGCTTCCTTTTTTTTTCTTTTTTCTTTTTTTTTTTTTTTTTTTTTTTTGGCGTGTACTCAAAAGTACAGGCTTTTAGAGAGCTTTGCTACCAAAATTTTTGATACATTTCAGATGCCCATAGGCTGCTCTAAAATGGGAAGTTTTGAAAAACTCAAGTTTGTAAACTATTAATCACACTCCTCTTATATGAACTTACATTCTGTTATACAAACATCTCTAGATTATAATGACAGTCCAATATGTCAACTGGTATGTAAGACCTTGGATTTCAGTGAAACTATACCATGGAAGATTTTTAATCTTTGGAATTTGAGATGTGCTTGAATAAATATCTTGATTTAAAAAAAAAAGAAAATAACAAAAACAATAAACCAAATAAACAGTGCAATCAGCTTTCTAGCTATCAAGTTCTGCTTAGTATTTTTTCCAAAAGACCTCTTCCGAAGAATGTTTGGCTCTTTCAAACTGTTTTCTTCTGTTTTCTGAAAGATAGCTATAGGTCTATGCATATTTTATCTCTGCCCTTTTACTGCTATTTCTAGCTAATTATACCAAAAGAAGAAGCCTAAAGCAAATATGATTTTAGCAGTTTAGTATATGAAAAATATCTTGTCCTTAGTGTATACTAACAAGATTTGTTCGTGCAATTATTATTAGCAAGGACTCCACCTACTGGTTCAAATTATGCCAGGCAAGTAATCACAAAACTAGTTCATGTTCTAGGAGGAGCTTTGCTGCCTAAAGGTGCAATCGTTCTGGTCTCCAGCAATTCTAATATTTATACATCTTCTGTGGAAGCAATCAGGTATACCTAAACCTTTATACTGCTCTTCAAATTCATTAGCAGAATTCACACAATTTACTTTCACAGATGATAATCCTAACTAATATTTCCCAACCTTAGTTGTAAAAATCAATTGAATGTGTGCCAATAAAACCAAAAAGGTCCAAAAACCGTGGGATGTTTTTCGTTTGGTACTCCCTACGTAGATGATATCTAGAAATGAATTTTTAGAGAAAGGTTTAAAAACCCCATTAATAGAAACACAGCCTGGCATAGTAAAAGTAAGCACTGAGAAACATGTAAATGCTGATTAAGATCCTAATTCTTCACCTTCACAACCTTGAAAAGGCAGTAGAGGAGAAAATACTGTGACAGAGTGGTTAGCTTTTTAGCAGACTTAAGACGAAATAAAGCAGTTTTTGTAAATTAGGCTTCTTTTTTAAGATATACACACACACGCACATACATGTGTCAGCAAGCCATCTCTATTTATTTTTCAGTACAACTTGTTATGCAATTATTTGCGTATAATCTACATAATGGCTGGATATTATTACTTTCACACACACATTTCCCAGTGAAATCTATGGGACATTTACGTATTCAGGGAACGCACAATTGCTTCTATTCATGTATAGTCTAATACAGCAAACGGCACAGACTCATAGATGAAAATCAGATTAGGTATGGATGCAGAAGCCAGAGCTGCACCAAAATAGCTTTGCTTTAAGAAATTATGTTGCAAGAAGGTACAATATTTTTCCAGACATAAATATACTGCAGTGTATCAGTTTCCTAAATAATTGTTTTAATTTTGTTATCGGATTTCCATCAAGCACACTACCAATAATGAGGCTTCTTATGTATGTTCATTTTTATTGATATTGTGAGTTCTTCTGCTACCAGCAACTTTGTGTAGTGTTAACTGAAGCACTGATACAATATGGGACCATGTGACAGGAAAGTCATTCGCCAAGGTCCAATGATTGTCTTGCCTGCCATTCCAGCTGCTGCTTTTCTATACTGCATAGAAGCCTGACAGAACAGCACACACATCAATATCAACAAATGCAGCTGTGGATGGAGTCAGTCCTTACAGGAAAGAGTTTTAACACAAGGAAAAAAAAATTAGCCCACTAAATAAACAAAAAACAAAGAATGTGGAAACACAGCACAAATCTACCCAACAAAATTTACCTGACCCTTTAAAGCTCACCAAAACATGACAGAAGGTCCTCTTGATAGTCTGTATCATATATATGTTCTGAGACTGTGCTGCCCATATGTTCAATAAAACTGTTGAATCTCAAAGTTATAATAATTTGCAGTGAGGTGCCAGAACCAATTATTAAATATCATATGATCCAGCAGAGATGAAATAAAAATATACAGGGTCGATTTTACTGGCTCTGACTGTTGTGAAGATTATAAAATACTTAGAATTGCAGTTTAACTTAAGGGGAGTCTTAAACACTTCCTTATGCTTAAATTTTGCTCACAGCAGAATATCAGAAGCCAAATGCAGATGGTACATTTTCCTAGGTATAAAGAGAAGACTGCCCTTATCGTTATTGATTTGAATATCAATTTAGTAAAAAAAAATATGCTATTATGATATCCTTTAATAGTGTAAACCTTTGTTCAAAAGAGCAAGTGACAGCCAAAAGTACAATGCAAGTGAGAAAAAAGGTACAGTGTGATTAGATCAGTGAATGATACCATCTCAGCCAAATAGCTGCCTATAGTGTGGAAAAAGAAGACATTTAGGACTAAGTGTAAACAGTCATTATTTATTTACCATGACATCTCTTAAACATGAATGAGTGAATGTTTTAAATACTAGTTTCCATCTTTTAGCCAAGGTCAGCTGTTTCACACTGGTCTGTGCTTTTCCTCAAGCTGTAAACCCTAGAGGTTGACCTGAGATGTTTATATTATTTTTAATTGTCATTAAATACCAAGGAGGAGTTTAGCTGAAATGATTATTTACTTTGTTCGCAATAAACCCACACAAATATGCTTTCAAATCAACTACAAAGCATCTCCTTGCTCTGGGTGACTAAGAATTAAATGTTGTATTATACAATAGGACAAAAAAAAAGTTTTAATTTGGGCAGTGAATGCAAACCTGATCTTAACGCATTATGGCTGCAAGTATCAAAATGTTGCTGCTAAAGGAAAAAAAAGTATTTCTGCCCTCAGTTATTGGAGCTTTGCAAGAATAGGACCATGTTTGTCTATGTATGTTTACAGCATCTGTCAGCCGATACATGAGAAACAAGAAGAGTAATGTAAACTGATCCCCGCCTTTTGCTGAATATTTAATGCAGTCTGCTGGAAAGAAAAGCACAAACATTCTACTTTTCCAAAGCCTGTCTTCCTTGCCCTCTTCTAATTTTCTCTGGGGAGGGATGGGTTTCAAACTTGGTCAGTGCTAGTGCCCATTTGCTTCTAGATCTTTACTTTTCAGTCTTGGCTTTCTTCCTGTCTCCTGAAACTAAATTTACTTCATTTTAGCCACCTCACAGCAGACTTGTGTGTATATATTTTCAAGGAAATCTGATTGTCTGTATAGATTTTTAAATCAGCTTTCAGATCAAGTTCAGAAATTTGTAAACTGTTGTGTTGCGTCAGGCAATAGTGGAACACAGACCTCAGATGCTCATCACCCAGTACTATAAAGTGATCTTCAAATGAGACAACTAGGGTATAAGTAGATTAAAGTGGGCAATAATGGGAAAACAAGTGCCCATTCCAAGTGCAATTGTAAGAAATTTAAGCCTCAGGAAGTTGCATTACATATTTTATTAAATTGAGGGTCTATTCACACTTATTGTGGCTTGAAATTTGAACCAGTATTTTCTGTCTTTGGTTACTTTAGGATTCCTTAATGGGCTGAAGATGCAATACATACTATCATATGACTGCTTTAAGTTTTCAAGTTAGTTTCTCAAAAGTTGTAATTTAATTTAAATTGACAACTTTACAATAAACCACTGTTGTCTCATAGCAAAGAGTATCTGACCTAAAATGCATGTAACGAGACTCCAAGATTCTAAAAAAATCCCACTTCTTTGTGAGTTTAACCTTGTTTAAAATAGAAAACATCTAATTTTGAGCAGAGCCACCAGCTAGCAGTATGTAAAGCATTACTTTCAACAGGATTTAAATTCTATTTATGTTCAGTCTGTTGTTTTTCCAATAATCAAAAGAGAATGGAAATACTGTCAAGCATCCCATTGATGTACAAAGAATGAATTTGTGCATATTCCAACAGAGTCCTTTTTCAAAGCGTATCTTTAATGTTATCTGTTTATGTTAACATAGAGAATAGAGAATCTGAACCGTGCCAAACAAAATAAACGGTGCAAGGGAAAATCAGTTTAAAGATTACACATAGCACACTATGTAGAATTTTAAACCTTGTGATTTCTAAGGGGCTAAAGGCTTGGTTAACCGAAAGAAATGAAAGAGGTGTGGCCTTTGCATCTCTCATTCAAGGAGTCGTAGGTTACTTTGCCAGTTTCAAGACCAACATCTTTGTGAGTGTCAGATGCATTCTCTGATGTGACTCAGAAGCTGTGTTGAGCCTGGTCAGCCACCTGTGGAGAAGTCATTGCAGTTAGTTCCAGATGGAAAAAATAAAAATAATTATTTCCTCTTAGTGCTGATTTATTTAACAGCTCCATAGTTCCACCTTCCTGAATCTTGGAATATTGTTCTGGAAACTTCAAATCACATTTTATGCAAAGATGCTTCTGCTAGTTTTGAGAGGAGGACCCCTTGCCCGCTTTTTTTTGTTGTATTTTTACGGGAAGTAAACTTTTATTTCCTTTATGCAGGACTGTCCTGAGGTAATCTCAGCAATCTATATTGCTGAAAAACACTGTGATTGAAAAAGAATTCTCACACAATGCCACAAAGTTTTAGGTTCTAGAGACGAATACATAGTCTCCACAAATTATAAAGGCTGCCACTTACATGAAGGATTGACTTCTTTGAATGTCAGAAGTACTATTTCGCACAGGACTAAAATGAGCTTGTTTTTGCAAAACCACTGTGTTTGTGATTTAATTTAGTCATAAAATTTGGTAAGAATTTGAAGAGCTATTGCATTGTAAAGGATGACAGTTGAATTAAAACCAAGACAAGAGTTGCATAACTCATGATATTCAAGTGTTGTCTAGGGTTCTATCACATACTAATGTAGTGTTTTCCCCTGTCTGTTTGGGGTTTTTTAAGAGTTTAAAAGTCCTCTGTCAATGAAAAGGGTTACAAATTCATGATGTGCCGGGAAGGGTTGCATGTATTAGCATTAGTATGTGCATTCCTGTGTCTGTACATATATTCAAACACACTAACAAATATATGTATAATTTAATTTCTAAATGCTTTGGATTTATTTTAAATGTCCATAAAAATACCTGTTGGTCTGTTGTTTCTGTTAATAGCAGATAATATAGCATGCTATATTCAGCAGTGTTCAAGAAAAAGGTAAAGGTGAAAAAGTTTGCAAATTTTTTACACATACTGATAAGGAATAATTTCCAATATTAACCCTATATACTTACTGATATAAAGGACTTATCCTGGTAATGGTATTTTTTGCTCATCTTCCCAGTGAATATTTATGAATTATGGCTCATTACACTGCTAAAACACGGCGTAAATCCCAGTATGTGAGTGACTTTTAGTTGTAATAAGATAGAAAACATTATTCACAGATGTCAGAGGCAGGAATGAGTGATTCACTGTAGTGTGGAAAGGGAAGCAAAAGACTGGTGCGCTGCTATGTAAGTTTAGGTTATTTAGATTTGGTGGCAGATTTCAATTGCTACCTCCCCATACAGTCAACAAAGTGTCAGAAAGCAGCTCAGGGTACCTAGCAACCTCTGTCTTTTAGCTCTGTAGGAGATCTTTGATGAAGACAGCTTAATGTGATGCCCTCCAACAAAAAGAGCCTGGAAGATGTTGAGATGCTCCACTATTTCAGAAATTATACACATGATGCTTGGTTTTTGTAGAGGCAGATGAACAAAAAGCTTGGAATTAGGACTAACAAAAACTCCATGAGGTTCTTTGCCTTATTTAAGAGAACATTTTTAGGTTTTGAAATTCCCCAGGCCTTATATAATCTCCACTTCATTCTAGCTTAGATTTCAGTGAGGAGCAGAATACTCTTATGTGTCTGTGATGAAATGTGTTGATACAAAGAAATAATTAGAACGGGACTGATTCCATACGCATTGGGATCAATGAAAGGGCTGACTGATTCCTGTGTGTATTGGTTCATCCTTACATTGTGTTTTCACTCTCTTTCTAAGGCTTATTCTTCTACATCCCTTTATTTTTTTGCTGGTAACAATCAATAACAGTAAAATAAGGATATAGAACAAGTTTGGAATGACAAGTAAATGTGAATATAATATGCTCGAAGTAAATAGATGCTAACAGCATTAATTTCTTAAGATTAAAAGTTAACCTGTGAGAAGTATAAGGAAGGAATTGTGGGTAAAGTCTCTTTGAGGGAATGTATTATGATTAAGATTTCTAGTCAATGGGAAAGAAATCTATATTCTGCAGATGACAGTTGTATTTCCTGTTGCTTGTCTGAGCCACACATGTCAGTCAAACTCAAGCTTAATTTTGTACGTGATTACTTTGCTTGATGTTGGATCTATCATCTACAAGAAAGCACAGAGTTTTTCCTTTCTTCTTGAAATCCTCTTTTATGGAGTTCCTCCCTAAATCTAAATACTAAGGCTGAGTCAAAATTTTATAGGGAAATGTCTGTCATCCTTTTGCATTCCAGGCATTTAATTGGAACTGAAAATGGGGAATAAACAGAAGGTTTGTGACCTTTCTCCAGCTGCAAGGGAAGATATAACTATGAAATCACAAAGCTCTCTTTTTTGAGCTGTCAGCTTCCTTAATAATGTTCCATTAAGGGTATGGTTCATTCAGGAATTAGGACAAAGATTCAGAAAGCTGCAGTTTCCCAAACTTTTTCAGTAGAAGACAACCATTTGACATCTCAGCTTCAGCCTTGTTCTGACTCACTTGTTGAGGAACCAACAGAAATACAACTCCAAAGAATGTTAGCTTTTGTAATTAGTCTTATTATTTCTCCAAACACTGACAATTAGGGTAAACTCTTTCAGAAAGTTTAAAAAAAAAAGTAGGTAATTAAAAAAGAGGTGGTGAACTCTGAATGGACAATCTACGCCACCATTAGAATCTCTAATGATAGCTGCCCAAAGGACTGGTTTTCTGTGGAACTGTAACCATATTATAAAAATTTTAAATTATCTTGATTCAATTTATTTTTGTTTAGGACCAGGGATTTGCCTTCTGTTGAATTCTCTCCTTCATAGCTTCTATTAAATTTTATATGACTCGATCACAGAGAAATCCTTGAAGATATGAAATAAATTTCATATCATGCTTTGAGTATTTTTCTCTCTACAATCTGTTTCTTAACATAACACAAGCAAACGCAAATGGAGCCAAAGTCAGACTGGTGTCCAGAATTAAATAGAAACCAAGACAGCATTCTGTCTTAATTTCCAGCTACAGTCTCACAGGTGTGAAAATCAGTCAAAAATGCCCCATAAATTCTTGAAAAATGAATGGAGATTGTGGACCTGGAAGGGCTTGCAAGAGATGTTGAATCCTCCTTGACTTTAGGCTGCAGTCTTGTCAGTCCTCTCTCCATGGGCAATTCAAAGTACAATTAATTCCTGGACCTTTGAAACTTACCTCACAGTTTTCAGAATAGTTGTATGCTTCTGGAAAAAAAGTTGTAGTCACAGACTATGGAAAAAATTGTGTGCAGGTGGGCTGCCATAATTCAAGAATTTGACTTCATTTAGCACAGGAAGCTGAGGGTGTGAAAACATTAATGCTGACACACTATCCAGATGGCTAGTTTACCATGTGCAAGAAGACAGTACGGCAGTGATTATGCTGGAGCCAAAAAATTACACGTGGAGATGGAACAAACTTCAAAAAGTCAGTCTCTTAAATGTGCCATATACAAATTAATCTAAACTGATATGTTCATCTATTGCCCTACTAAAATATTACTATTAGAATAGTAGAATATTACAGGCAAGCTGCTCTGAAAACAAAGATATTATCTTCTTCCTATTTTTAGGATGCCTGAGATGCTCCATCACAACCCTTTTTGTAAATCCATTCTTCATAGTGTTTAATGAGAGTCACTCTATGCACTTGAAATATATAGATGTGTATTAGAAAGAACATAGCAGGTGAAGGAAATATTAGCACGTGTAAACAGGCTTTCTAAAGAAAAAGAAATGTGATACTTTGGGGGCAAGAGAAGGAATCTTAAAGGAACTTAGAAATTCCTACAATCATCTGCTCAAATCTGATAGGGACTGAAAGTTCCAGTACTGAGCAAAATAATATTCTCTTTGCTCAGGAATTATTTACTTACTCAAATGACTATTTTGATTCAGTTCTTTCAAAAGCTTAGAATTTTTATTCTGGCTCTACTAAATAATCATTGGATTAAAGCAAATTAACTTTGAAATAGTACCAGAATTGTTCCTAGAAAATTCTGAAACAGGAGAATTTAGGAATTTCTAGAAATTATGCCCTAGGAATGTAATTTTTTAAAAAACATGTAAATTAACTTTGCAAACAAGGTTTTGTTTTTTTTTGATAGAGTAATATGTTCCTGCAGCAGAAGTAGTAGAGGGTAAATCCCCACAACTGACATAACTGAAAGCAGTAGGCAGAGTGATATAATGTTTAGGAAGTCCAAATGTTTGTCTTTACTGAAAAAAATAAGTTTTTCTCCTCTTTTTTCTCGCTGTTTTGTTATTCATACAAACTAGCATATAAGTGCTTTGACTCCAAGATTTCCTTTTACTGTGTGCTTTTATAGCACTCAACCCAATGGGGCTCCAATTCCAAATGATGCTCCAGAAATACTCTGAGTAGACAACAAAATACTTTTCCTCCTTAGAGATATGTTTGAAAAGCAAGGAAGACTCTGATATCATTGTAAATGAAACAGATATTCTATCAGGATATAGCATAACTATATCCTGACACAGCTCAAAACATCTGAATTTGGAGTTGAAACTTAGCTATGTGTGAAGCCCAATTGCATCAGACAGTAGTCTAGCTGAAAGATGAGAGATTAGACTTCGTGGAACAAGTTTCACTTCATGAGAAGACAGAAATTCATAATGCTGAACATGCAATGGATAATTTTCCTAAATAAAAAACCCAAATTTGTTAGAAAGATCTATGGTGCTGCTGCAGATTTGAAGAATTTTACCAAATATTTTCCTGCCCAAAGCAAGGTGATCCACTTAAATAATCTCAGACCCGAAACTCCTGCAGCGAGCAAAGCATTGAAATTGGACAGGTCAATTCCTTCATTGCAGGTAGGTATGTGCAGTCTTCCTTTTATCCTTTGAATGGTGGTGTGATTTGGTATTCTGTTTTCCTTTCAGAGAATTATTCCATATTTGTTTTAAAGAAGAAAAACCCACACAAACATGTTTTCTCAACATTCTTCTACTAACCTTTTTATTTAGTTAGTTAGTCAGTTAGCTAGTCTTGTTTCATTTTTAGCAGAGATAAGAGCGATATTGTCCATTTTTGAAGACTGAAAGGAGACCAACAGACTTTAGATTCCTGGTCTTCTGCTGACACTGTGTCCAGTAGTGTTTTCTTGTTTCCATGTATTTCTTCATTGGTTTTTAAACCAATTGCAAGTGGTGGTTGCTCACTTGACTGTTAGAATATAAGCCTCTTGAGGTAAGCACCACCATTTTTTTCTCTGTTAGTGCAGAAGAGTACTGTGACTCTAGTATATGACATTTAGAACAGCATGTAGTAAATGAATTTAAATTACAAGAAATTGATGTGCTTTCAATATCCTTGCTCTTGGAAACAGCTTAAATGGTTCTAGTTTAATTTTTTTTTTCAGAATTATGAGCCTAAATTAGACATTCAGCATGAAAAATTAAAGCTTGAAACAGTTATCCTGGCAAACTTACAATTAACTGAAAGTAACCACATAAGGAAAAATTTCAAGCAGCTCTGAAAATAGGTCTTATATTTCTCATCAATAATGGAACAACAGATACATTAGGCCAACTGTTTAGTAGTAAACAGTATCTAGCTAAATTTTCAGAAGAAAACATTAAAATTTTTGAAAACTTCCACTACTGTGTCTGCCTGAGATCAGTTTCTCAATTCTGTTACGGGCATTTGCATGCACTTAATAAATGTCTTTTTTGAAAGTTTCTTCAATAATTTTTCAAGGTGGTTCTATGGTGCAATGAATCTTACTCACCATTTTCTATACAAATGTCAGTAGATATTGGCATGCAAACTTTTGTCATGGAATTCCAGTAGAGACACTGTTGGAAAAAATTCTATAATCTGTGAAAGTCAGATCACACAGCCTAACTTGATTTAGACCCAGAAGTGTCTGGGTTACCTGAACAGGAACTGAAGAAGGCCGGCTGCTGACCGTAAACAGGAGAGGGAGCTCCAGAGATGCAAGAGCTCTTCATGATGTTTTATTTTGTAATATAGTCACATCAGAGATGTTTAATTTACACAAAGAAAATGCCACTAGAGACTTTGAGTTAAATATCAGACACATAACAGACATCTTGCCTTGGAGAGTTAGGTGATTTTGTTTTGCTTTCATGTGCTTTCTGAACTCTTCCCTTAAACCAAACCGCTCTTGCCATTCAGAGTTGAGTGTTACCAGAGTATAAAACGCTCCCCATTGCATTGCTGCGTAATTGCTTCATGTATTAAATGATTCCAGTTGTCACTAGAGGCATGGCACTAATCCACATGTGCCAAACCAAAGTCCATGATGTTTTTCTGTAGTGGAAAATAAAACAGCTATGTTCTTCTAAATATTGCATATGATAAATGGCTTTATACTGTCTTTTGTGTCCAGGCAGTGTTTCTTGCAGATCCTTTAGCATATATGGCTTTTGTGTTAATCTTGGTTGCTCCTCTTTGGGTTTAACTCATAGTTTTTTCATATTCAGAGCTGAAATGTATTTACTAGTTCATGAAGCTGACGTATAGAACTGGAAGAAAATTAGACAGGTTACTACTTCTTTGCCACAGGAGTAGATCACAGAGAAGCTGTGTAGTGGAAAAGATTGAACTCTTCTCATTCTCTTATTTGACCCATTAAGGCATCTACTTTACATTTTGTATGCTGAAAGCTTTCAATCTAAGCTAACATGATTATTCTTTGTTTTCATTATTCTATATTCTGGGCATATTATATTTTACAAATTATCATTTTGATTTGTCATGAGTTTTGAAGAAGTAGGAACAAATTACATTCCGGGACCCCTTACATAGTGCAGGCAATGATAACAAAGAACATGTGTAAGCAAAAAGAATGCTATAAAAATGTTCTGTGACTTTTTTTCAATGGGATGCACTTGGTATAATTGACTTTTCAGTGAAACTCACAATGGTCAACACCGGTTTTGTGCACAATTCTAGTTTCACAGATCTAATCAAGTGTAGAGAAAAAAGTGTGGCAAAGGTGGATTTTAAGCAAAGAATAATCAGTAGAGGGAGGACAGGAGGACAAGAGGACAGGAGAGCTACAGGATCAGAAAAGGCTGGTATTAATTATTAAACAGTAATAATGTTCTAATTGGACCGATATTTATCTGTCCACTTCGCAAAGTCTAGAACTTTATATGAAGTATGGATTAATTCATTATTATGAAAACAGAACTCTGGGCGTAATTTCTCTTCTTATGGGCATTATGTATAAAACTTGCCAAGAGATGTGTTGAGAATTCTTTTAGATGTTACAAAACCTTTTAGCTTCATGGCTACTTTTCTCTTTTGCAAGATATCAAGTTAAATTCAAAGGATCAGATATTAGACTCTAACAAAACTCTCTATGAAAAATCATCAAGGATTATGGTCTAAAAGGATACTTTAAATCTATGGAGTAAATAGAGACATCATGTCTGTATCAAAGAGCACCATATATGAAGATCTGTCATTATTATTCACTTCACTTTCTAAGCAGTCAAATTTGCATGACTATTCAGGAAACTAAATGGAATTAGCCCTTTTGACCTCAGGAGTCTTACACAGTTAAATATTTATGAAACATCAGAACATGATAGTGGCTATTATGGCTCCTCAATATTAGCAATTAATTTTATTGACAGAACAATAAGGACTGCTTCTTTATCAGCATGGCAACATCATAATTCACTTTCTGTTTGTTTAAAAAAATCAACAAACCAAGCCTCTGCATCTTGCTTATATGAAATGGGGAACCTCTGTCCTGATACAGTTCTACTAAAAAGCCTTGTGCACAATTCATGTATTTCACTGTATTTGAGACTGTCATGTTGTTGTAGTACACACTATGCTTTCTTTCTCAAAGCAGTAAAGATAATCAATATATTTTTTAAAAGCATACAGTCATTTTCTAAATCAATGGAAAACTTTTTCATGCCATTTAATTTGCTTAATTTAACTCTCTCTTACCATCCTACTGTTATGTTTTGATTTTACTCAGCACATTGAATGCTTTGTTTGGTTTTCAACAGATGTGGCTTCGAGTCCATTGGAGAACAATTTATGCATTAGACTTAGAATTTTAAATGAACGTGCCCTCTAATGATTTCCTAAGTCTAAGAGGACACTTAAAAACTGACACTGAAACCAAGAAAAATTACTTAAGGGATCAGTTACATCTCAAATGATGAAATCAATAACAATATTTTCTCTGGGATTCTTTCTCTTCAATAAGCAAAATCTTTACTTAAGTTAAAAGCCACATTAAAATTTAATCACAATCTGTGTGCTTTAGCAATTGATAATTTCTGGACATCTGTCTTCTGTTTTGTTAAAGTCTTGTGTTCCTTCTGGTTTTGTCTTGTCTTCCATAGCAAATAAAGGTACATTTGAAATTTTAAAAAAATGAAAAAGGGCTTATAATTCAGGCTAGAAAATATCATGGTCTATAATCCTTTGTCCTCTCTTTTTTTTTTTTTTTTCACAGACCTAATTCTTAATCATAGCATTTAAAAAAAGAAAATTATGTTCTCAAAATAGTCCAGTGTCAAGATAACAAAAATATTAGCTGTAATGTGATCAACAAACAATTGGATTTTTAAAAAGATTATATGTATTGATTGTATTTATTGTAAATGAAAGGAGGGTTTATTAGAGTAATTTATACAAGCTGTTTTGTCTTTATAAGTGTTTTTCAGCTACATCTTAAATAATCTAAACATTAACTTAGTACTAGAGTAGTTTTAAAAACAGGAATAATGTTAAGTGCATTTGTACAGGTTTCTGAAAACTTGCCTTTGGAAGGATGAAAGCTGAAGTGTTAAGTTGACATATTTCATAATCTAAGAGCAGATTTTATAGGAACAACTGCAGTGATTACTGCTGCCCCTTGTTTCCTCTGTACCTAATTTCTCAGAGGAGGAGAATAAAGAAAGATTATCTTTCACAGAACTTCCTCTGATTACAGCTCCATTCTGTGATTACCTAACATGTCTGCAGAGACTTGCAGTGATAATCTAGTATTTATTATAGGAGGACTATTTAGGAAAATCAATATGTTCAATGTAGGCTGTGCATTTAAGTCTTGAAGGCTGAAATAGCTGACATAGTGGTCATACTATAGTGTCTTGTGGTAAAACATTTTTCACTCTGTTTCAGTGCTTGAGTTAATCAATAAGGTTAACTACATTTGTCAGGATTAGGGTCAATAAAATTTGTACTCATTCAATATCAGAAGTAATGTAAGTGCTTGTATTTACTTTTGTCATACTTTGCATCAGCTGCTAATTAATTAAACTTCTGCTGAAATTAATAAATAAGTAATAATTAGATATACACACTTAAAAAATAATTCAAAATGAAGCAGATTGCTGTTTCTTGAAAATATAAGTATCCATATAGTATGTCAATTAAGAAAAAAACCTGAAATACTCCAAATATGTCCACAATATGTCCAAATATGTCTGCAATATGTCCAAATGTATGCACAATACTACAAATTTCAGACTATTGCATATTTTAGCATATATAGAGTTTAGAATCTGTACATTAAAGATAAGTATTCTTAAGTAGCTGAAATTGTCTACACCAACTTTTGTAAATGAGTTGATTTTTTATTTTATTCACCAAACATCTGGACATTATATCCAGACAAGACTTTTAAAACTATAATTTATAACTGGAGAAACTAAAATTACCCAAAATTTTAATATATATTTTCATATGTCTTAAAAGTGACTCAAAAATATTAATTTTCCATTACCATTTCATTTGCAGCATGTTTTAAAATATATTCTTCTATCTTACTTGTAAGGACCTTTGACATTTTCTCATCTCCTTCATCTGTTGCTTTTGAAAATATTTCTATTCTGAATTTTGGAGAAGTATTTTTTTTTACAACCATCTTGGGGTTTTTATTAGTAGATACCATACTTTTTCCACTACTGAACAGGATACATAGTCAAAGTGTTTTTTAAAGCAGAATAAATAATTGTAAATACTGCATATTCATTAGGCACTAGAAGAATGGGTAATGTTGTTTTTTGAGGTATAATATCTCCAGCAGTTTTATTTGAAGCATACCTTCTTTGTAGGATCAAAATCTATGAAATTGTGTCCTAACTGCTTCCAGTTAGGTTAACTGTTTCAATTTTTATTCTAATGCTAACATTTTCTCTTTAAGTCATATGTGCTTTATGGTGTTACTTTCCTCGTAATATCTATGAATATCTAATACTTACAAGATTTGTTTTTTTAAATCTATATCAGATTATCAGTTTACATTTTCAAGCATAAATACAAACATATATGTTAAGTGATTCATGTATATACTTCCCTTTCTTGTCTTTTTAAAGAGTTAAAGAGACTAAATCATTTCAAATGAATGCACTAACTGTCTGCTTTTCTGAAAGCAAAAGCCAAATGAGTGGTTAAAAATATTGCAAGTTTGAAAATGCAAATGGTGTTATCCAAATATGCAGCCATATGTCCACAAGACACTCATTTTTTGGAAAATTTTAAAGCTTTGAAGAAAAAATATATTTTGAGATTCATGGCCCTGCTCCCCCCACATCCTAAATGTAATTAGAAAACAAGCACATTAAAATGAAATGTCAATAATACTAGTAGTACTGACTTTTCTGAATGTTACATATTTTTCTTATAGTAGCACAATTGCTATACTGAATCCAAGTGCTTCAACATGCTATATAATTCTGTATAAAGATGAGATACTTCTTGGTAAATGATGTTATTTTGTAGCAGCTATTTTTTCTAAGCACCTGAGGAGTTAATAGAAGCTTTTCAGGCTTAGAGGCTCACCAAACTTTAACATAAATTAGTTTGTGTAATTTATGCTGCAAAGTTTGTCTAACCTTTAAGCAACTTTGCTCTGCTGATCACAGCATCGGTAACAATGGGGGATATGAGGCCAAATCCAAGTGGTTAAACCCCTAACAGGAAAATATCAATTAATCTTTTTCAATGGAGTTGAAGTATGGGTAATCCTCTCATTAAATAGTTTGAACTTTTCTCCCAGTAAACAAAAGAGGGATAATGAGTGATGTGGTCTGACTTGTTTACATGGAGAATCTTCAAGAGGCTTAGGCTCAGCTTCTCAACACAGGGTTCTTCATAGTCACTTGTCACTAATTGCCCTTTTTAAAGACATTTGTGTCAGTTCAGAAATTCCAAAAAGGAAAGGTTTCCTGGCTTGAAGAATGATAATGAAAAATACCAATATTTTTGTCTGGTACACATTAATTTCACTGTTTGGAACACTGGTTTCCCAATTCAATAATTAATGTTATTTTAAAATTATTTAAAAACTTTAAAATTACTCTTATTTTTCATTGATATATTTTAGGTAAATACAGGTCTCAAAGAAATCCTTCAGGTACTTTCATTTTGACTTTAAAAGCGAACAGGCAAAAATATATATTCTGGTTTCACTCTTTTACATAAAGCCGCTGTATTTTCAGGAACGTGAATTTAATTTGCAACATCTTTTTTGCTTGCTTGCTTCTCAAACCCAGGCTCAGAGACCTGGGTTTTGATTTAGCTTTGCCTAAAAATTCAGATGGAATCAGCCAAGTACATTCAGTTCTCTGATGGCCTTTCATTGTTCCTCCCAAAACACATTCTCCATCAGCAAGCTGAGTTATCTCAAAATAAGGTTGAGTGTTTTGAGTATGCAGATGTAAGAACCAATTCAGAAACAGTAAGGTTAAGAAATTACAGCAGGGCTTTGCTGTGATAATTCAGAACCTCAGATCCAGGTATGGGTTGTATCAGGCACAAAATATAAAAGCAATTTGATAATTTCCTCTTCAAGTTCTTCTGATACTCTTAAAGAAAAAAGTTACAACACAGGATGCCAGGGATACCAAACCTTCTACAAAACAAAGAGCTTCTATTTTCTCCTTTAAAAACCTAGGACCTTTAAATAAAGGTCTTAGCTTTCTAAAGGAGAAAATTAAAAAAAACTAAAAAAAAATTTAAAAGTACATCAAGTCAAGTATACACTGGACAATATTTTTTCAATAAGTGAAGAACAAAATTTTAACATAACATACAAAAAATTAGATGCACAATTTTGTCTGTGAGGAGGATTGCTATAATAAAGGGGAAGTTTAATTCCTAGGAAATTTCTCATTTCTTGCTGTTTTCATACATGGATGATTTGGAGGCCAGCATATTCTGCATGTTTCATTTAACAATACTGTGCTAATGAAAATTAAATCACTTCGGGAGAGCCCATGTCAAGCTTTCACAGAAGAATGCAGTGGGTGAATTCATCAAAAGTTCCATCTCCCTCTACTGTAAACCAAATCCTGAATTTGCCTGCCTAGATCAGGAAATTGTTTGTCTCATTTCCATCTGTTATCTCTATTTGATGAGGGTTTTTGCTGGGGCAGTGTTTCTCCAAATACATCTGAGTGTCTTTGACAAGTCATCAAAATCCTGCAGATAAAGCAGACTATGTGTAAGTAGAAAAAAAAAAAAAGTGCAAAGAGGAAATATAGACTGTATATTCTTTTAAATTATTTATTACTTTCCAGGGAGATGCAAGAAGGGATTTCTGAGGAGCTCTCCTGAGAACCTGAGAACAACACTGTTCTATCAGCTCTAGAGACAGTTCTACTGCACTCAGTTTTCAAAGGTATATTGGATCTGTTAGTCTTGCAGCTTAGGTTTGGATAATTCTGAATTTTTTTAGCAAAGTTTATTGCACTGTATTAATAAGGCAAAAGATCTAATTAAAAATATGAAAATGTTTTCTCTTCATCTTTTTGTCCATATATATCAATCCTTTTAGATTGGTTATTTGGTCTGTTTGAATGCAATTTAATTAGTTTGAATTATGCATTTTCATGGAACAGTCCTTATATTAACAAAGCTGCTTATACATGAGAATGCAGAACTGCCTTTTGTGAAGATCTTTTAGATGTGGTGCTTATATAAATATATATATATGAATTTAGAAATATATATATATATATATCTAAATTCATGTAGGAACATCTGAATTGCTTTTAATAAATATCAAATAAAGATATCTTTGTGATTTAAGAAAAAGTCGGACGTCTCTCCCAATGTCTTGTCTTTTGTCAATTATCATAATACTCCCTGGAGCTGCCAATGTAACCTGAAGTTCTCTTACAACCAGAAAGGAGACCTAGTGTTCTGCTAATATAGTTCTGTTCATTTTCTGTTAGCTGTAGTCACTAATACTGTACTCACTTTGGAGAAAAATAAATGTAAAACATTGTATCAGGTTCAAGAATTACATGGCTAATAATTGGTCTGATGACTGTGGGAGATGCAGTCTCTAAGGTCATATGTTGTCCAGCTGGCTAGCTGGGCATTTAGCCTGGAATTCATCCACATATAATGCTGTGTAGAAACTAAGGACTAAATATTCACAGTGCAATATCTGATATTTAATAAAAAGTCTGAAAAACATTACGGGCTCAGTCACAGTGAATTTTCTCCTGTTTGGTAAGTGACTATGTGCATTCCAGCTATGATTGTAGTGCCTGTTGATGTGTCTATTCAGTGAAAGAATTTTAAGTTGAATTACATCACAACTGACATGAATTAGATTGCACAGATGGTGTTTTCTTACATTTATCAATCGATGTGCATTAACAGGTTAAGCTACAGAAACTTACTTTCTGACAAGTCTGAGACCTAAAACTCTGGGAAAGGGAAATATTAGGAAATACTTTGGTCATACCTATAGAAGTGTTTGATACTTATATTTTAAAATCCTTTTTTATTCCTTTACTAATCCTGATGAAGGAATTTTAAAATTAGGCATTATCTTGATAACAGAATATCATCCACCTTGCTCTTTAGAACAGCTGAGTTGTCATCTAGCTACACAGTTAGACACCTTACGTTCTTGGAAGCAAATTCCTAAATACAGTTTTGGTTTGTTTTGAACAGAGGTACAGCTTTTAATTTTCAGTGTGATTTCTGTTCTAGGTCAGCTCAGACATCTTCAAAATAAATTATCTCAGGTGCAGAACATGTTCTTAATGAAACACCTTGCTATAATGAATCTTCTAGGGCTTCACTATAAAATCCTAAAATGAATATTGGAAGAATTTCATCTACTTTTGGCTGAAAATAAATGGTGATTGTCTAAATAAAAGTACATGTCACACTTCAAGTTCTCTTTTATTTAACTGCAATTTATTTTATTTAAACTGCATAAAAACAAATGCAGTTGAAGTTATTTCTTCTGCTGGAAAGTACTACTGTTAACCTCAGCTTAAAGAGACACTGGGAGAGAGCAAATTAATGCATTAAAACTGTGTTGTTGTATGAGATGCTCATGTGCAAAAAAACCTCCCACCAGTACCATTCAATATCCCTTTTTCATCACCTCTGACACTTACGAACCTTGCAGTGAACCAAATCTACTCCCCAGTAATCTGCTCTGCCAGTCTGGCAGAAAACTTTTCCACTTGTTTTGTTGGGTTAGTTTTCTGCCCGAAGGAGGAGTTAGCAAGATGAATCAACTCAAAGCAGAGCTTGTAAAACTCAAGGTCCAGCAAAATGGAGAAGAATGAAGCAGAAGTGAAGGCCAGTTTTCCTCTTTTGGCAGCTCTAGTGTGTAATTTCACCTTGAATTAATATAGCAGCATTTGCATGCTGCATTTTGCTATTTGTTCTTTTATCGATTCTGTTTAATAGAAAAATAATTAAAATAAGGTCAACAGTAATATTATTCATTGAATATTCATTGACGTTTCATTAGATTAATGGTCTAAATACAAAATGCATGGAATCCTCAAGTAGAAAGTGCAAGGTAGTGAGAGAATAATGAATGGCATTTGGAGTTGCAGCAGTGGAAAGGGAAGACATAAAGGAAGACATTTTCATGGTATGGTGCTAATAGGGACTTGTGATGGTCTGTTCTCATTTGTCTTTATTCTGATAACATGTATAACCTCATTCAATACCATCAGCATGTGAAGAAGTAGATTGCTTAAACAGTAATGTAATTATAAGAATTCTTCTACTCTGAACTGAAGTAAGTGAAGGTCATGCTAATTTTATCAGGTAGAAAAAAAAATCTTACTAATGTATTTGTATACTGTAATAGCAGAGTAGGAAAGAGAATGAAATATTTGTTTGTTCTGGCTGCAGGGAAAATTCAAAGTTCCTGCTCTGTGACAATTTGGAAAGAAACCTTGACCTGCCATTATGAGAAAGAATCCTTTCCAAGTATTCCTGGTGGGCCTAAGTGTAACACATATCTGAAGACAATATTCAAATAATGGATGCCAGTGGTGCTGAACTGAAACTCTGCAGCATAGTGCTTTATAAACCCCATGGGATGATCAACAGGGGATCAAGAGAATGGAGTTTTGTCCTGGAATTTGGTCATGTGAATAACATTTAAGTGTACTAGTCACCCTGCAGATAAAATGCTACATCATCTGAATAATTTGTATAAAGAATAAGTCTTATTACTGATTTAGCTTATAAAAAACCCCTTTTAACACATGAGCCAAAGTAGGAGAAGCATATAGAACCCCATGCTAAGAGGAAGGTATTCTTTATTATCTTCAACACTAAGGTGTGATAAAAAGCTGGGATACGATGGCTCAAAATATTATTCATACTCATTTTGATATGGATAAGATAGCCACTTTTTATATATTCCTGATTGGTAGAATAAGCAGATGTGTAACTGGTGGTAAGGATTTGAAGAGATTTAGGGTTCCACATAGATGCTGGGAATGTATTTGAAAAATTAAAATGGGAAGTAAGGAAGAGAACAAGTGACAAGTGACAAGTCTCTCTCCGTGCAACAAAAGGAGAGTATCATTTTCTTGTAGGCCTCCTAGTATATCCCAGGACTAGTCAGCTCATACATCAGACATAAAATCGTAGAAAATGGGATAATGAGGAGAATCAAATACATTGTAAATATAGTCATTTACAGCACATGATGGTAAAGTATTGCTGGGATGCATGTCGACAATATGGCTGGTTTTCCTAGTTCCTGGAAGACTCTTCCTTTGCATTCTTTTCTTCATATTTTGGAAGAAATAAAGGGGGGAAAAAAGCTGTATTTTTATTTTTCAGCAATCTGGAAATGTAAAGCTTCTTACATGTTTGAAGTATTTAGCTATTGCATTAAAGATGATAATAATCACTCACAACAAAATATATGCTAATATAATCTTTGGGATTTACTCTTTCATCCAACTCAGAAACCCAACATTTGTTTCTTCTCATGTACTAAGTCATTGAAATAGTTCTGAAACTTAATCCCATATCTGGAGATAATATGTTTTTAAGTATATGCATCTTGTGGAAATATGTAATAAATCCTTAACTAAATTATATTTAATGTGGAAATTATAGATGCTGCATTCACAATAAATGTATTTTTGAATTCCTACATAATCATTAAAGCACCACATTCATAATAAACTGAATTTTGTTTTAGAAAGGCACGTAAGTACATTCCAGATTAGTAATTTTTTTTAACACATAGTGTGATTTCTCCATCGCAGACTATAAAAGCTGTGCCAGATTTTAATTTTTCAGCAATTCTTCATACCTATTCAATCTCCATATCCATGGGAGTTTTTCCCAAGACCATTTTTCCCTATTCATTACTGTAGAGTGGCCTAGGCTATGGGGCCATTAGCTTACCTGATTTTCCAAGTCTTCCTGGGCCCATAAACTATTGGTGGAGGAGACGCTACTCAAACAAGATAGGAATTAAACTAATTTCAAGAAGCTTTTTTCTGTCTCAGTGACTACTAATTTTCCCTTTTTCTTCTGATGAAAAAAATCCAGTTTTCACCTAAAATTATCAACAAGGGACCACATAGATTAAAGATGTTTTCAAGGCACTATAGGCAGGCTTTCTATCATTTTGAATTCATTTCTGTGTGAACAAAGCCTCAGGTAAACCTTGTTTATGAAAACCAAATGAACTGAATCTTAGAATGTTCATTCCACCCTAGTAATTAGAGCTGCTGATTAACACCTCACATTCACAGCACTTGCATAAACATAAACCTAAGCAACAGCAACAGAAAGTGTCATTAGGACAATCTTAAGAACAAGAAACCTGTCACCTGCTGCTGACACTGAAATTTGTTGATTGAGCTGAAATATGTTGCTGGCATATAATACCGCAAAGGAACAAGTAGAGATATCTACCTCTCTGCAGCAGAAGTGAAATTATAAGTCACTGAGGCTCCAAGGAGGAAAAGTAAAAGGGATTCTGAATTTCGGCCTGATTTTACCCTACACACCCTCTGTTCTTGCACATCTTACTTTTGAAGTAATAAAGTGTGAACGGATGACATTTTGTGAACTGCCTTTCACCATTACTCCTGAAAGCTCTCACTAGGAAAAAAGACATGAAATGATATATCCTTCCTTGTGCTTCATTATCTTTCCTCATCCCATAAGCTAGAGCCCTGGAAGAGGTAGGAGCATTGTAAAATCAGATCCTTAACTGGGTCCTCCTCAACATAGTAACAGTGAAGAGTTAGCTGCATGTGCTGCTGAACAGTGAATGTTTCAGAAAGTACAGTGTGAATGGAGGACAGAAAAAAGAGAATTCATTAAATTTATTTCAACTTTCTGAGTGCAAATATCCCAGGCCTTGCAAGAGGAAAATGAAAACTATATGAAACTAATATCTTCCTTTGGTGATTAAAAAAAAAAAGGATTTTGGTCTGTTTTTCTGAGTCACACGTGGCATAGAGAACCTAGAACCTTTCTATTAATAAAATTAAAAGTATATCTCATACTTGTCTTATCCTGAGTTGGCTTCTGAGAAAAATATGTTATCCAGATAAAATGAGAGAGCAAAGGAAAAAAAAAAAAAGAATGGAAAAAGACAGAAATTTGGTTGATGGTCCAAGAAGAATCCTAGTTATATGCAAGTTGAGAAAGTTTCCATCAGAAGCATTGAGAGGTGGCTTAAGGTAAAAAAATGTGTTTATCTGAAGATGAGAAACTAGATGAACATGCAGCATTAATCTCTGTGATTGATCCCAGCACAGACTGGGAGATTGTATAGATGTTAAGTGTTATCAGCCATTTTTCAGTTAAATTGACACTGTAGATAATTCCCTCATCGTGATTTAACGTAAGTAGAAGGGAAGAGGATGGTTAACAGTGAGGAAGGCATTTGGTAAGTAGTCATTGGTGCTTGAGTTTTCTCTGTGTTTTTCAAATTCATTTCTAAGATCTTCTTAAGTTTTGTTTCATTAAACTTTTCAGATTTTAATGGATGAATGATTCATACTGGAATCTGTGTTTTTAATCCTGCCTATTTAAGAACTTTGTCAATACCCTAAAGTAGAAGTACCCTATGGGTTACCATGCTGGCTGCCCATTGCCTGAAATCCAGTTCATGGGAGTGGGATTTTCACCAGTAGGGGGCAGGACCTATTTGCTATTGCTAATTTTCTTGTATTTATAATTTTTGAGTTAAAATATGACACAAATGAGACCTAAATTTAATTTGTGAAATAGCAGTGTAGAACATCAGATAGATTGTATATATAGTTAACTATAAATTATTTGCAACAATATTTATCTACAGTAATGAAAAGTCATAGTAAAATCTACGTTTTAATTCTAATTCAAGATTATTAAGGTCCCAACTAAAAGGAAGATTCTTTGGAGATTTTTATTCATCAGAAATGAGATCACTGGTGAATTAGCATATAATTTTTTTCTATGCAAAAATATCAAGGTTTATTAAAAAAAAAGAGAGAGAGAGAACCTGCTATGTTTCCATGTCATATTTATTATTATACCTCCATTGAAAATAGTTAAATAAAAAGAAAAAAATTACTCAGAGGGCAGAAAAAAAATGGAGGATGGAGATGAAAACAAGAGTCAGGAGTTCCAGTGGTCAAATTTCTAGACACCAAGTTAGTTCCTTTCCAAATTTTAAGGCAATTTTTGAAGGATGTTTTTAATGTATACAGTCTTAACATCTTTTAACATTGTCTGTTTTGGAGGCAGATGTAAGAATGTTTCTAAGCATTTGGCAGCTTTTTAAGAAAAATCTCTTGCATTCTTAATTTTTTGTAAACCTAAACTAAGTTTTACCAAATTTATTGTTTCAGTATTAACCAAGTAGCTACGAGAACTCCAGTCAACAAAGGGCAGTTGCACTGTAGTATGGGTAAATATTATGGAATATATACCTTTCCCTCAAGAAGGAAAGTACAGAATAACTACAGCCTCCAAGAAAACAGAACGTTATATAAAATAATACTGTTACATATACCTTAGATTTACTCTTAGTATATGCTGTTTGCATAAAATGCCTAATATTTCACTAAACTTTAATAAGTCCCTGTAGTATAATTACATAAACCAGATGTGTATTAAATCTAGCAGGAACAAGAGGAAAGAATGAAATAAAGGAGGAAAATATTTCATAGATCTTGGCACAAACTAACTCTTTTTATACTTGCAAATCATAATTTTTTTTGCAAGCTTCTTGAACATTACCAGGTAAATGCTATTTCTTTAAATGCATCTGCTTTTACACAATGATGTGCATTTTGATAGAACTTCTGACAGTTAAAAAAGAGATGCACTTCTTGTCTACAGAGCCTTTTCCATATCTGAAATAGTAATGAACATGTCGCTCCAATAATATTGACTCAATCAGATCATATGTTAAAACATTTCCAGACATATTGATAAATTCATTGATTCTTCCCATTCTTTTGGTCACTGGACTATAGAAAAAGGGATCACTAGCCATTTGACCTCCATTGTGTATTAAATAAACACCAGATGGTAAGGATTCATTCAGTAAATCTATTCTTTCTTCTTCATAGTCATGTTCACACTGTTGCTTCCCACTGAGTCTTTATCTTTATTTGTCATGGTGCCAAAGCTGTCTCTATAGCACCTTTCATGCATCACAGCTTTCAAATCTTGTCCCATTAGTTTCATTTTGTTTCCATCATAAATAATCTACTACTTTCTCATACACTCTTTCATTACCTAATAATGCTCAGTCTTTGTACAAAAGGGTAAGTATTTAAAGGTTAGTGAGTACAGTTCACCCATTAGTATATGTCTGTGTGACACTTTATTAGAGAAAAATGTAAGCTACAGGTAATAATTATGCATTCTATGAGACATTCATACTTTCAGTAACTAGGGATATTATTTTTGTTGTTGTTATTGCGAATGACCCTTTTTTAAAAACATATTACTGTCTAGGAGTTGATGGCATGGAATTTCAGTTACAAATAGTCAGGTCTTTCCACTGGATTGCCTTGAGGAAAGTATAGATTTAAGGAGGATTTAAAATAGCATAGCTAAGCATTATATGGATCTAGAGTTAGATTTCTAAATGATCAATAGTTGAAAATCAAAATTTGGTTCTGAATCAGTATTCAAATAGATGGGGGAAGAAAACCCATAGCAATATAATTCAACCTTGTACAGAGAAGTGTAGCATCTACCTCTGTAAAAAATGATGCACACCTTTCTTTTAATCCCTAACTACACCCAGGAGTAACAGGAGATCATTCTGAGTTATCACATCAGATATGTTGCTGATTGAAAAAATACCGGATACAAATCTCTTATAGAAAATATTTGGTATTGTAATTATATTACTAGAAGAAGAAAATACAATCAAAATTTGATGGTCATCTAAAGTAAAATAGCATTATCTTTATAACCAAAACATGGTATTTGAAGTAGTCTTGCATTTAAATTTACAAACTTGACCACCCTTTTAGGGGTTGGGGTTTTTTTTGTGGGTTGTTTGTTGGCAGGTTTTGTTATTACTTTGTTTTGCTATCTTTTAAATTTAGACAGTGAGGTGCGGGTACTTATAAGGAAAACCTTCTGACTCAGTGGCTTTCTCCTAATAGTCAACAAAAGAGATTGTTTTAATATCCCTGGCCACAAAGAAACAATAATGCTTCAAAGAGATTTGATGATCCCTGGATCTCAGAGTGTATTCTGTCAATCTGCAGGTTGCATATCACTTGCCAAATGCATAGTAAAGACAATAAATGTTCCCCAGACCCACTACTAACACACCTTTTTGCATTAGGAAGCTGAGTCGTACATGAAAGTTTGTAATCTACAACTGGAAAAGAAAAACAATTTTTGAATTGAGAAAAGAGGGGATTGTTCATGGGAGGTTGTTTTTATTGTTTACCTGCCTATTCTCATCTTTCCCTTTGTACTCCAGAAGTGTGCAGACACTCTAAGAAGGAAAAAGGAGAAATGGCCAGTGTCTCTAGGTTATGCCTTCATTGCTGCACAGGGCAGTTATGTTCAAAATGCAAACTAAGTTCAAAATTAATTTCTAATCATCACTCATTTCTCTGTTGTTTCTTTTGGAATTATTTTCTGGATTAATCCAAAATAAAAACCACACATTTTGTGTGTTTCTGTTAAAAATCTGACTAGAGAGGCCCCTTGGTTTTGTTCTTTTCCCTGGCTTCAACACAGAGCTAGCAATGCATCGGCTGTTTATTGTATCCTCTGTGATGATTACTAGTTCTAATTTGTTTAGTCGTAGGAGAATTTTAGTGATTTTACTTACATTTTATTTTTAAATTTCTAAAAAAATGACCAATTTATCTTATGGACAGTTTCTTCTGGATGACTGTCTTGGGTTATGTAACCAAAAAAGACAATGACATTTAAGTCAAGCACCTGACTCAAATGGAACACGAAATTCATATTTCAAGTTACCTTCCTGTAGTTACAACAATTGGAAATCACATTACTTAGCCAAGGTTATTTTGTCTTCCTAGGCTTCAAAGCAAAAATATTTGGTGGAGGAGGAATGATGTCACTTTAAACCTGCTATTCAGCTCTAAAAACTGAAAAAGGCAGTGTAACCCCCTCATGCATAAATATATCACCTTAAGTTTATATTTCACTACTTTTTAAAAGTACTGAAGAATATGCCACAATATGTCTTGTTCTAGCAGCTGAAAAATTATGCTATGACTAAAATGACATCATTCTGCCTCCCACAGAATGTTTTGGCTCTGAGAGCTCAAGGAGCAGATGAAATTAACATAAAATGTCACTGTCACACAGAGAGGAAGAAAAAATATTAACATCTTCTGTATTTCTCTCAGAGATCTGAGTAGGAGGTCACCTTATAGCATGTCACAAGAATTTGAGAATGAAATAGACCCTTTGGCTGAAGGTCAGTGTAACAAGTATTGTTGAAATTTTCCAAATGAGGCTTGCCATAAATCAAAACTATCTGTGGAATTTCTGTTTCTTCCACTAGAAGTTGCTCCAAAGGACTCTTTCATTTGTCTTTGTATTAAGATTTCCTAATTTGTAAATTCTTCCTAGTTGTTTAGAATGACTGGTGGAACGCTAAATCGAGATAATGAGCTTAGTTCTCACAATCATTTGTTATTATTATTTGTACAATTTTATCTCAGAATCTTATAGAAAAATTATGCTCCTGTTGTAGTAAAATATTCTGTGCTCTAATAGCAAGACATCTTAAAGAGTTTAAAATCCAGATATCCAAAAGGGTCATGGTGGGCTGGAAGGAAAGCCAGGCAGCAACCAGACGGGTGACAGAGCAAAGTAGCAAATTGAACAAAGCTTACCAAAAAAAGATTGAGGTCTCACCTCACAGTATTTAATCAGTGTGAAAAAGAAATGTTTCTGTGGATATCACAGTAGACTTGTGACTTAAGAGTCAATGCCCCTTTTCTTTTAAATTTTAACAGTATTTCCTATGAATAAAATTGATGTGCAAATTTTTATGCAAATTTTGAGGCTGTATAACATCAAGTAAAGGGTAGCCTAGGTGTTGAGCAAACTTAGCATGAAGGTTTAATGTGGAAAGCAAAAAGTCTGTTTTGATCACGCTAATTTAAAGTGGCAGCTACACATTTGTGAGAGATCAGAAAGGTAGGTCACAATGTGGATGTGGGTAGGTGTTTAGTCAACAGCTAGGATTGTGAGATCCTGACATAAGGACCGAGGTGCAGGGAGTACAGAACTGCTGATCAAGGGCAGTGTAGTAGGAGAAATATACTGAAACAGGGAGACTAGAATGGGAGGATGCCTCAAAGAATTTTTCTGAAGTGTTGATGAGAAATAAGAAGACAATATACAGTGAAGAAAAGCAGCAATAGGAAATCTTTTAATATCTTCTAAAACAACACAGCACTGTAGTATAAAACAGAACTTCTGTGCTGTATTCAGAAAGGAAAATCCTCACAGAGCAGTACATATGGCAATAACCAGGGAATTCTTGACAATGTGCTTCTTACTGTATTTTGCTTGTCTAGGTAACACTGGAAGGAACAATATTAGCCACAGAGTTCAGTATAATATGTACTTGATTTGGTTTTCTTGAATTTTTTACCTGCTGTTTATAGAGAATTAGAGTCCTTAACAAAATAAAGAATTACAAATAAGACTTCTTATATTTAATTTAGATTATTGGTAAATATTGTAGGAAAACTGAAAACGCAACACAAATAGCAAATAATCATCTCTAGCCTAAAATTCAAGTTTGCCAGAAAATGTCATATTTCACTTCTTTGGTACAGCTTAATTCTTTTTTCATTTTACTCATTGGGGAATAAGTTAAATATTTCCATTATAACTTCCAAGGGTTTTTCCCTACTCCTGCTAAGGATAGCTATGGTTTTTTATGGAACTAAATAACTGAAACTATGGTGGTGTCCAAATTCAAAAGATATGTACATTGTATTGCATATGTATGGAAAAGTTTCATTACTTTTTTAAGGTCTTCTGAAACTAGGCAGAAAAGGAACTAGAAAAGGAGGAGAACAAGAGGTAGATTTAAAGTTCCCCCTCACCCCACCCACGAACTCCAGTATATGAAGAAATTACAGTAAAGGTTCAAGGGTTTGCCTAGGTCATCTGAGTGAGCAAATTCAATGGCATGAAAACAGTGTTTTAACCTTCCCAAAAGAATTTTCTTGGCAGCAATATTATGGCTAATAATAAAGGATGAATAAAATATAGATAAAAGGTGTCACTGAGAAGAGCAGCATGATTTATTCAGGTATGCATAATGTATAGGGAGTTTCAGACACTTGCTGAGGGTTAAGTACATGGTAAGAAAGCTGAAATCTTGTGGGTGGAAGCCAGAGTCTGAGTATCAAGAATTTGATGGAAATCACAGTTACACTGAGAACTCTATGACAAAACCAATGAAGAGAAGAGAGAACAAAGAGAGAACAGAGAGAAACTAAGTTTTGCGAGAGGAAGTTGACCCAGCAACTGATTCCTGAAATTGCTCATAGAAGAGTTCTAATGTATTCTTTAATTCTGCCATTCCTTGGTAGCATAAGCAAGAGGTGACTTGTGACATGTGACTTCAGCTGAGAAAACACTAACAAACGTCCTTGCTGTTTATCTATAGCAACAGTTGAAGGATCTGTATATGTCCTGGACACTGAGAATTATCTGAAGAAATTCATTTCAACTTGAGCCTGAAGATCTTCTAAGCTGCAACACCTTTTGGCATAGATAGAGAGGTATGATGATAGCCCTATTATTCACATATTATTATGGTAAAACTCCAGATTAGATTGAAATTTTGTTGCTTAGTGTGCAGTTTAAAAGCAATATGGTGATAACTTCCAAGACGTTAATTATGATGTTTGGCATCTACTGAATATTTAAAGCTGTGTTTTTACTGAAAAGAGCATCCATCTGTTTGACACAATTAAATTATTGGGATGTCCTCATTGCCTGAAGATGATGATGTTTAACTAAGAGGCAAGGAGCACCCTGTGCCCAGAAGAAGTTCCCTGATCAAATTTCAGCTGTCATCACCACATGACTGAGTGATACAGCAGCAGTACAGTCTGTGAGCTCATGCCACAGGTAATCTCTCAGGAACAGACATTTTTCTATTTCCTATTTTACGTTTAGTGTGATGAAATATTTCCACTAGGAGAAAATTGGGAAGCAGATAAGGCCAATATATAGACTTTCTGAGATCACTCCCAGATAGTATTTAATAAATTTTGGCTGTCAGAAAATGAGGAGGATGGAGCATTCTCCCTAGCAATGAACTTCAGTGAAACTTAGTATGGACGTCGGTCTTTGAAATGTCAGCTTCTCTGACACACAAGTATAATGAATTTTCTGAAAACTGACAAAAAGTAATAGGAAAGAGAATTCTCAGCTGTAGAAGAGGAAAATTTGTGTTTAAAAATTGGGCAAATCTTCATTTCCATATCCATTATTAACCTTCTCCAACATGATTCACATTCACAAATATGCATGCATTATTAAGGCATGCACAGTTGGCCAGACCCTGAGTTCCTTCATGCAAATATTTCATTAATTTTTAATCAGCAAAAGAAGAGGGAATCTTTTTTTTTTGATTGTGAAGGATTAGAATCTGATCTTGTTTTACATAGCACTAACAGTAATATTCAGTATCTTGATCTTCTAGTGAAGTTTTGTATTACATTTCAATTTGAAATGTTTTAAACTTTTGCAAACTGTTATCATTAGTCTGATACACAAAATAATTTGCTAGACCAAATTTGAACTCAGACCAAAATTTTGAGATTGAGGGAGCTTAATCCTGCAAGTTTAGAATGCTAGTCAAGGATCAAGTTAGACATTGTCTTGCAGCAAACAGCAAGTTTTGGTAAAGGAATTTAACAGAGTCTTCAGAGTCTGGGTACACATTTATCTTTGAATATTGTAAATGAGGTAGATACTCATGCACACAGACTAGCAATCCATATGGTCAGCATTTGAGGTAAAACTGTTCAACGTAATCTTTATGCATAGGTGCTAGGTTTTATAATTAGAGCTGCATTCAGAATGTAATAAATGTAAGCATAGTATTAAATTAATTAAGATGGTTGTGTATTTTACATATTCTGCCATATAGACTTACATTCTAAGCGTTAATAACCCTCTTACATGGTTTGCCTCACAGACAGATTTGTCTTAGTATGCCATACTTGAAAGAACAGCATTAAGGAAGCCTTTCTTTTCAGTTCCTGATTGCAATTGCAAGCATATCAAATTTATTCCCTTGTAATCGAGATCATTTTCCAGAAGCTTTGAGAACTGTATGTAGTAGTTTGTTAGAGAGCTCACAGAAACCCTATACTGACAGACCAAAAAGCCATTCGACTGTCACTTTATGTCATTAACAATTTCTAAACCCATTACAGATGGGATGGACTGATTAGAACTGAGGAGGGAGGATCTCTTTCCCAGCCAGAAATATCCCCTGAGATTTCTCCTACATGTGGAGTTCCTAATGACTGATGGGGAAAAAATACAACTGCCTGCCCCATAGTTGCCACAGAATTTATTTAGGAAAAAGGTTATTCATATTTGGTGATCTGCTTGCACTAAATTTCTTTAGAAGATAAATACTACCTGGATTTTTTTTGTTGTTGTTTTAAAAGCTAGTGAAGTAAAAAGCAAGCTCTACATTCTAATTGCTCACTTTATTCCTTACATTTCAGTATTCACTTTTTATAGCTTCCCTGTCATTTGTATAAACGGTGCTAAAAGACTAAATTGTTTATCTTCTGCCCCCCACACCTCCCTTCCATTCTGATGTTTTATTTCTGTAAATGAAGGCTACAGCTGGAATATTGTTTTACTACAAATCTCACACCAGCACTGTCGGTTGTGAGGTGACACCAGAGATTCTTATCTATAGTCTGGGCTGGAAATATTAAACATTCTCACATTGTGCAAAGTGTTGAGGATGAACATCAGCGCAGTGAGGTGCATCCAACACTTCTGTGCTTCCCACCTGATTCTTGAAATATGGCTCCTTTAAAAAGCTAATATTTGCTTTAAAGAGAAATGACAATATTCAAGCACTAACATGTACTGGAAATATAACTGAACTCTGTGTCTCCCCAAGTTCTTTTGTGAAGAGAAAATTTGAGGGGAGAGAAAGAATGAGAGTTATTCAAATTAAAAGAAGGAAAATGTGTTATTCCTGCCAAAAGTATCTGCAGTACTTTCAGGAGAGGATAATTTCCAGTTAACCCAAGTGATTAGTTTTCTTTGAGCTGACATAACATTTTATCACCTTTAAAAATAACAAACTAAAAAGGGAAGCAAAATTACATTTCTGAATGGCTGATTTTATTGTTTTATCTGATTTTTGTACTTATAAAAATTATTACACAGAAAAGACTAAATGGATTCAAGACCAGCCTAAGCACTTTATTAATAAATCAGCACTGTTTTTATGGAAATGTCAGCATGATCTGTGCAAAAGGAGTGACAGTAAACTAATGTTTCTGCTAGAGTTATATACGTATAATGTATGAACTGAAGTTGGCTTGCTGGTATAATTCTCCTGAGTAGTGGTATAGCACTCTGCATGAATCAGAGCTTACGAGGCAAAAGGTCCACACCAATGCAACTGTCATGGACACAGAATTCTGACAAAACATCTACATGCTCTGCAAATGCCTGACATGGATGAGATTATTTATTTCATTATATGAAACATAAATAAGGTTGCTCAGAAAGAGGCTAGAGGGGGAAAAGAGACATAAGAAGCAGTCCAGTAATACCATAGTTTTAATTATGATACTGCTAGGAAGTGGCTGCCCGAAAGAGAATAATGAAGACTGAGTAAGAGGACTCTGGTTGGGATGTGTAATTTTATTGCTGCAAAAACAATCAATGAAATAAAAGTATTCTACAGTGTTTTCTTCATATTTTTGTGGGCTTTTGCTTCTGATTTATTTTCATTCACTGTTTGCATGGTTTACAAGACCTAATAATGGAACTACAGAGGTCTTGTACCATATCCCTCCTGTTACACATGTTCTAGCATTGGTACCTCACCCAAAATATCCAAATAGCAACTCTTCAAAGTTGGATCGCCTGAGAACTGCTAGGAATATAAAGGAAATAAGTTTAATGCTATACCCAGTATGAGGAGTCTTCTATCAGAAGTTTTTCCCGATATATGAGATACAATTATATATAAGTATATACTGATTGAAGTTTTGAAGGCTGTGGCATTGGGGAAAGTAAAAACATAATAAGTAACTAGTTTTGAGCAATTTAATTCAAACAGGACTTTCACCAAAAGGGAAAAAAAATCTAAATTGTAATGATGTTTATAGGTCTACACAAAAAAATATTTGTTCTAAGTTATGCTGCAAAATAATTTTGAGGAGAAACACAACACAATTTTAAGTTTACATTCTCTGGTTTCTAAACCAGTCTTGTAAAAAGCCAGTCACATGTTAGTTTTGGGCATATCTTTTTTTTTTTTAATGAATGTGTCCATGGCTATGGGAAATGTTCAGTTTTGAAATGTTGGTCAGCCATGACCAAGTTTAATTCAGTGGAAGGAGCAGACACTTAAAACCATTGAAATTTAATTTGGCAGACAATCGAATTTGCATTCAACATTTTTGGTGATGTAAACCTGAGCTCAGTAAATGCAGATGCTTGTCCATGAAAAAACATTTCCCTCCTTTAGTGACTTCATCATCCCCTGAACTTTACCACTCTGTATCACAAATCTCATTGTGATTAATGTTGCTGGGTGGATGGAAGGGTTCAATTTGTACTTCACACTAGCATCAATACTGCTGTTTGAACATGCTTTTGTCAGCTTAATAGTTTTGTTTTCATAAACAGTTGGTGCCATAATGCTACAATTGGTCCTGCTGAATTTGTCCATGTGTACTGGGAATTCTTCAAGCGTATTGAACAGTGAAGCAAAGGAAAGCTGCAATAGTAGATAGATCTCTCCTAGCCTTAGGAAAAATAATGTCTAAAAAATAATTTTTTAAATTACTATACAGTCAATTTCTGTCTTCTAATTTAACTTCAGAAATATACCTCTCAAAGAGGTATTTATTGTATGTACTCATTAATGTATATAGAAGAGCTATCAAAGACAACAAAAGGAATATATATGGTAAGTTAGTCTTTTGATATTGTCACAAATCCATCCATGCCTGTTGTTCTGTTACAAACATGTGAGACTGTTTCAAGAAAAACGGTTGAAACTTATAAATTAAAGGTTCCTCAATATTGCATCTGGCTTTAACATCTAATTAACATTTTAAAGGCTATAGTTTAATTTAAATGAATGGCAGGCCTTTGACTGCACAAGACAGCTCATGAACATGATTACAACAAAGTAATTTCCTTTTGTCAGATACAGACTTTCAGTAATAGTGTTCCCTTAGCTTAATAAAGTTAAGCACCACTTACAATCGGCACTTCATTTTGCTTCTTTCTATTATATAGAATGGTGGTTGTTCAGTTCTTATAGCAGCCATCTGCGTAGGTGTTCATTTGTACTCTCCTGCTGTGTGGGTACTCTGTCTAATTCCCAAGCTTCTAGCTTTATAATAGTTTCACAAAATGCTGTTTGAATTTTTATAAGCCAGTTTTCATTATCATTAGCTGAATGTTCCAAAGCTTTATACTGCCCAATATGGTTCTATTTTGACTCATGTTTGTATGCATTGATAATGTCTCTGTGCTGTAATTTTAGTGTTACAATATCCACTGGAAAAACTTGTTGTATAAGAAAGTTGAAAGTTATAATAAATTATACGGCTGTAATTTATTCTATAATCTTCCTTTTCCCCTCCAAATTAAAAAAAAAATTACAGATATATTTCAAAATCATTATATAATTTTCATTTAAAAGTTTCAGTCCTTTTCAAAGCAGTTGCAAAATTTGTGGAAGTTAAAGATATCCTAATGGGTAATGCATAATCTAATAAATTGAAACATTCTGACACTGGCTTGTCACTGTCTAAGACCCCTTGGTGCTGTGAGTTCCTGTAGTTCAGCCCCAGACAAAAGAGAAGGATGTGACGGAATGGTATTTTGTCATTTTTTTCTGTATTACTTTGCCCTCCTCTCTCAAGTGAATTCAGCCATTATTACCCCTTTGCTTAGAGCCTGTTAGAGCACTCCACAATAGAAGGTCCCCCTTGTGTTCCTCAAACATGTCGTGTTCCCTTGGAGAGGCATGTTTGGAAGAGCAATTAAGCATTGTTGCTTGCAGAAGAAAGCAAGACATCTAATAGTGTTCTACATTTACGTGAGACCCTCCTTCTCAGGATCCCAGAACGTTTAAGAACAATGCGTTAAATTTATAACCTAACCCAAGCATGTACTTTCCACACGTACATTATAGTTATGGTATGGATGATTAAACAGAGTCCTGCAAGGAAAAATCAAAGTTATATGTTACGTGAATTTTCTTTATAAAAAACATGTAAGTGGCAGAAATGGAGAGCAGTTATCATGGTTCTCAATATTTTTCTGTTGTTTAAAATTCAAGCATTTGGAAGAAGGAATCATATTTTGCCTTACTTATTCACTGCTGAGGGAAGAGTTGTTTCCAAATGTACTGCTGTTCACTATAACCTTTTAAAACTTCCACTTGAAATACATAAAAAATAAAGAAAAATCAGGATTAAATCACTCTTTTCCTCTGTGGCTATAGACTAGCCATCAAATAATTTAGTTTTCCCACCCTATATTAATGAACTGATAAAAAAATAGGTCATCCCTAAACTAGGGTAAAAAATACCTTCATAAATATTCAGGAATTTTTCTTATTTTGAATTTTTTTGTAATTTAAGATATTGATTAAAAAGTAATGAATTTTTTTCTAGTCTAAAGTTTAAAACAAAAACATATAGCTTAAAATTATTTTTTAAAAAGAATCATGAATAATTATACAGTAAGTTCCTAAGTACTCATCAGAAATATTTTTAAACAATAATCTAAATTCTTAAATATCTTGTCATTTGAATATCGTATCTCAGGCAAAAATTTCCTAATTTGCAGTGCAAAAAACTTGTACTTCCAGTAGATTCACAATACCTCCCCAGAACTCGAGGTGGTTTGGCTAAGAGCATAGTATAATCCTTATTCAGATGGCAAGACTACATAAGGCTGCAAAATCTTTTGGAGCTAGAGGCTGAGTTTTCTTCATGAATGCCACAACTTAGCTGAGGAATTATTTTATCAATCATTATGTACTGTGCATCTGAAAAAAGCAGTGGAATCAGAAGAAATAAAGTTGTCTGGATGAATCTGGATGGAAGAAATACTTCTTCATCTCTGCTTACTAACTCATTCTGTGACCATGGCAGAAATTCCCTTGAACAGGAATGCTTTAATGTTGCATATCAATTACTGATAGAGAACGGTGCCTAATTTTTTTCACATTTTCAGAACATTAAAGTTGCTTTGCTTAAAATCCATGGTAGAAATTCCAATCCAGTTAGGTCAAAAAGAGTTCTGTCACTGCAGTCAAAGTTTTGCGTTATGTTCTTTATTTAAATATCTGAACATCAGGGAATCCTCAGCTTTGCCTCTGGCAATGGGCACTATGTAGTTTATTCTGGGGTGAGGGGTTCTGTTAAGACTGACTCTCCAATGGCCCATTTTTCATCAAGTGAGAAGCATTGTAAGTATTTCTGTAAGTCACTGTAAGATTTTTTTTTTCTTTCATTCTGGATTCAGTACATGCTCACTAATATAAAAAACCCTGCATGAGCCTGAGCCTAATTAATTCAACGATCTGCAAACTCCATGAATCTTATCATGGCAACAGCAACAGACGATGCTTCTTAAATTTACATCCTCTAGAGTGCACTTAATAGGATCAGAAGAGTCACAGGGAAGAATACTCAGTTAAGGAATTTGTTTCTACTAATAATTGATTTGGGTGTGTTTATTTCCATTTGCAGACAGCCATGGTCAGAAAAAGAATATTTTCTAACTGAGATCTAGATTTGTCCTGAAATATGTACAAGACGATTGTACAGATAAGAAGAGACCCCAAGGAGGAGGAACCGTAGCTTTAGTGCTGTTATGACTGGGGTTTTGCACAAGACAATTTATGTAAATAGCTTCAGGAAGAATGATGGGCACTTTGAAAATGCATGTGGAGCTATGTATTACAGAAATCCAAATGCCTTGAGATATAGTGAAAAACCCAGGGGTCTTTGTGAACTATTTCGTGATTCAACTGAATTTTTATTTCAGTCCTTCTAATTAATTCTCAAGGCTTAGTTCATAATAAGAAAGCAAGATACGCTTTTTATTTATTTTTTCACTGTTATCTGAAAGGGACTAGGACTGCATCCAAATTTTAAAGTACCATTGAACCAAATATACTTTTTATCTTAGAATCAACTCACAAAAAGTGCAGATGGCACCACCAATAAATGACTGTCATGGACCAAGATCTTTTCTATGCAAATGACTAATGCATCACTACAATTCTGTCAGAGCAACAGAAAGAGGCTGCCAAAAAAAAATCATATCATAATCAGTGAGTGTTCCTGATTGTTCACTGTTTGTAGCACATATGGATCCTCTGAAATACAGAACACCTACCTAAAAGAAATACTCAAATCATTATGCATCATGAACTTTTGCATGTGTTTAGAATGTTTTAAGGAAACTATTTGGTCTACAATAAACAGACATATTTCCCCAGTGTCAATACAGCAATAGCTGTGTTAGAAAAAAGAAACAACAAAAACACACACACACACACAAAAACCACACCAAAAAAAACAAACACACAACACATTACAATCTATGCTTTAATTTACAAAGCAATAACCACGACACAGTTGGAAACTGAGCTGTCTCAAGCTTTTCTCCTTGCCTCCTTGAAATTTATTTATACTATGAAAAATAGATAAACATAGCAGGAACAGGAAGGTGGAAGGGTTTAATAATTCTATCAATAAAACTTTTTATTGTATTGATTGTAGAACATAGCTGACTTCTAACGATCTGGTGTCCAGCATGAGATGGCCAGACACCAACGTCTGTATAACAATCAAAAAGATATAATTTTACATAAAACTCAAAAGTTTAATAGAAACTTACAAGGTATCAAAAAACTGCATGTAGAGCAAACCAACTCAAAGGGAAATTAAGTTACAGAATCTTTGAAAGGTGATGAGAATGAAATAAGAGAAAATCTAGTTCTGTTGAAAACCACTGACAAATTTGGAAAAGGTTCAATGCAAAGATTGGATAAAATTAGATTATTTCTTGAACACTCCTTTAAAATGGAAATACATGCTTAAATCAATTTTTTTCCATGAGGCCCTGTAGCACCGTGAGAAGAGCTTGACACTGTTCCTTTCAAATTGGCACAGTTGCAAAATAGGTGGATTTGAATGGGGAATGAGCTCAGAGACTCTCTCAAGATTAAAACTCTATTGCAAAGATTATACACCAAAAAATTATTTCAGGGAAAAAAAAAGAAAAAAAAAAAAAAGAAAGAAAAAAAAAAAAAAGAAAAAAGCTGCTCACTTTTACAGGGCTACAGGTCTTAAGAGGGAAGCACCTATAGGAAGCATCTATAGCTGGAAGAATTCACATACCTTAATAGTTCAAATAAGTTTACTCTACATTAGGTGTCCTCTTGTAACAAAGAGCATTGCCCTTTTAATTGTGTTAATATGAGTCATCTGTAGATATCTGTCATTTAGGACCTTTTAGTCAGCCAGGCCTCTGAAATGGGAGAGATTTTAAAGCTGGATTAGATTCCTACCATCATTTTGTCTGATGTAACCTACTTAGTTCATAGCACACGCTTTGAAAGTTAACTCAGCTTTCTTCAAAGATTTGAAATTATAAAGAGGTTCTTTGTTCCAGTCCTGTTGTCATGGTCAGTGTGTAGTTTATATCTTGTCTGAATATGTCTTGCTTTTAATTTTTCTGAAATGAACTTTCATATACTGAGTCATGATGGGTTTTGTCTTGTAAAACATCATCTATATTTTTTATCACTTCATATATTTCTACTCTTAAAAAAACCCACTAATTTTAATCTGCTTTTAAATAAATAAACCAGATATAGCAACTCACATCCTGATTAGAATGTTTCTATAGCTCAACCTGTTCTACTGCTTGAATTTTTGCCTTCAATAAGTTTATAAAAAATGTATCCCTGCAAATAGTGTTCCACTCATCCCTTAACTATTGACATGTAACGAAATTTTCTTTGTATTCGTCTCACCTGATGTTACTCAATATAATGGTATGTATCTATTCTGAGCTGGTCAGGGTTCTTTTGACACTAAAGGAGAAGGAAAAGCAATCTTACTATGTTATTCATACTGTTTTAAGAAGGATGATTCACCCTCTGGAATATTTGTACCTCTCTTAACTATGCAGGAATCCAGACTGCTGGTTAGAAATCTACCTTTCAGGCAGCTGCAGTAGGTGAAAGGATTCCCAGGTATAGGGTGAGTTATTTCCATTCCTTCCTATAAGCCTTGAATTGACAAATAAATCATATAGATATAAGAGATGAGGAAAGGCCCATTTTTGAAACTTCAGTTTTAACCACTTTGCATGTTTGGGACCTAAGTAGTAGTGCATACTGCAAGCAATTTGTATTTACGAAGCTCAGGTACTTTACTCAAGAATTCAGATGTGTTTTGGAATTCTGTGAGCCTATTTTTTCCAGGAGATATGCAACATAATTGTTCAAAATCTAAATCTAAAAAATATAGATTTACGTATTAATCTTTTCATATCTTAGTTTGACACCAGGAAAACAGTCTTATTTGTATTGTTTCTTCCATTTCTTGTAAAGCTGTATTCTTTCACTTAGTATATAATCTGTTGTGAGCTAGGGCCATGTCTCTGCTCTGTTTCTGTGGCACCTGAAGTTTGCAGTCTGTAGACAACATTACTATGCAAATAATTCCCATCTATATTCTTTGCCTTTTCCGACTTTGACATTCACTTTTTTCACATCATCTGGTGCAAAATAACTATGATTGCTTTTTGATCAAAGCGACCTGCTTACCCAAATTTCTTAGTAATATTCCTCTTTATATGCAAGTGTGTAGGTGTGTGTTTCTTTCTATGACTATAATTGTTCGGGTGCATTAATATCAGCTTCCTGGAGAAGATGAGCAAAACAACAGTCGAAAGTTCTGCTCTGGCCATGCCTTACCCTCAAACAGTTGCATTAGCCACTTCCCCTTTCACCATATTTCACTGGTAGAGCTGCACCTGTGCATTGTTCATTTTTACTCATCAATCGGAAGACTTCTTTGTAGAATAGATTTTGCTGTTTATGGAAATGAGAAAAGCAAATTTTGCTTTGAGTCCTGGCAACCAGGTTTAATTGTCAAAGTTCTCAAGTAAGCAAGGGTGAGATCAGAGTGGATTTGTAAGCTTTCAGGGCATTGTGATAGACAAAAAAAGTAAACCCAAAATATTTCTAGCATAACCAGTGCTGAATGCTTTAATTTCTTAAAAATTAATCTGGAAAGATTCCCAGATCATACATCTGTCATGCTAATTTACAGAGGCTGAAGTCTGAGAGAGAAGCAATGAAGAAAATAATTGTTTCTCTTTATCAGTATCACCTCCCACCCTGCTCCCCTCCTCCCCCTTTCCCCCTGACAAGTTTCCTGGTTACCTGGCAAGTTTAAGCATGAATACCTGTATTCTAGATAGAATTGACTATATGCTGATAGGTGCTATCATCTGTCCACCTGTCCAGCATTTTTTTTAAGTGTAGTCTAACATCTTATGGGCTAATATTTGTAGTTAGAATCTGTGGTAAAGAAGGAACAGGAGGCAATATATTTAATCCACACTACAACCTTGGCAATTCCTTTTAATCTATCTGCTATCATTTCAGTATTTTTTTCTTTCATTTAAAATGCAGCTGTGGTACTGTAAATGACAAGTCATCCTCAGTCATCTTGAAATCACCGTGATTCAGCTCTGATCTCATTTTCACAGGTTCTACGTCAAATATGAGCTGTTCTTGATTGCCTCCAGTTTCTGTAGCTAGAATCAGACATCTGGTTTTAGATATATAAAGATCCTTCTTGTCCACAGAAGCTGCTGGAAAGTTTTTTTTTCCTTTCATCAGTATTCAATCTGGTTTGTGACAATTTAGTATAAGAAGACTTATTCATTTTTCAGTCTGCAGACATTTTTGTTTTTAAACAAAAATTTATATTTAGAAAAGAGGTGGTAGTTATTGAGATAGATGTAATAAATGTCACGATGCTACAAAAATATTCTAACTTCTACTGCAAATTATACTAATGTTTCATTGTAACACCAAATTAATTGCACTGCATTGACGGACACGTAAATCGGATTTTAGTGTGGTAGTGTTGTCAGTCTAGTTCATCAGTTACAAAAATATCTAAAATGAGGATGTGTGAGAAGTATAGAGGTTCAATAGTCAATTTAGTCTTCTGATTTTAATCATCCATAATCCAGTTCTTAAGAAGGCTTAAACTGCTAAGACCAATTCTTCTTTTTCTTGTATTATTACAATTTCTTAGAACATTATGATAACACAAGTTGCAAAACTAATGTGAACCAAAGAGCTTTCCTTTTAAAACAGTGAGTTGTATTAGAGCTTCAGATTTGACCAACTTACTAAGCTTCATGGTATTATCTGAGTAATGCTAGAACAGAAGGATTTTTTTTTTCAATTTAATTAAGTCTCTTAGAAAGCTACACTCTCTGTTTTTATCAGGCATCTTTGGACAAATCTGAAGACAAATCCGGTTCTGAGGTGTCCAGCTCAAGAACTTCAGCTTTAAAGGGGACAAGTTGGCCTCTGTAGAATGATTTGATAAAACCAAATTATTTCCAAGTGTCTATGCTTCCTATATAAGCAATATGTATATGTCTATAAATACATATATAAACCCCACACACTGAGTGCTGCCAACAGTCACTATGAATGAAATGCAGTGAGAACAAGCAAAGAAAACTTGGTTACTGTCTTATGCTTAACCATTTTGTTACACTACCCCTTTTTTTTTATTTTCACATATGTACCGTTTCCCTTTCATGATGAATTCCCTTTAGCCATGCACATTAAAAGAATATAAGAATACAGACATTTCATTCCATAGCTGTATTCCTGAAATTCAAGTTAAATCTCATGTAGTAAAGGAATTTCTATTTCAGAGATGCTGCAAATCTGGCCATGAACTCCCTTGTACCTGCAGCTCCATTTTATAAACTGCAGCCTACACCACATTTAATATCAATGAGCTTGTTACTTATGCATCTGCTCTGAGAGATTTAAACCTGGTACATGCTGGCGTACTGGACTGGATTCACATAAATGTCACTCTTACTACCCTTTAACCAAGTTATTGTAGACCTGACTACAGAGATGGAGTGCCTGAGCTTAGTTCCCCCCAGTTTCTGGTCAACCCTTCCATTTTGAAAAAGTGACACCTTAGTAAGGGTAATTAAATGAAAGTTAACATCAGCGAGAGAATTTTAATTTGTTTCAAAAGATTCTGAGTAGTCACTGGATAGAGAACCATTTTAGATGGCACTTCAACGTGGTCGACACCTTTATTTGCCTTTTGTTTACTAAGAATTTCTGTCTGTGGAATAAGAGCATGCTGAAGGTTTGGGGATGTACTTTAGCAGTTCTAAATGTTGGGAAAATCCTAGCATTATTGATCAGCTGGCATTACAAAACACACAATGAAATAGAACCATTACAGTTTTAATATTGCTTTGGGAGTATTTTAATAAAACATATGGTCACAGAAGAAAACATACATTAATAAAAGCACAAAAGACCCATGTTTTCATCACCAATAGAATGAATGAATGTATGTTTGCAACGTTCTGCTTTGTATGTAACTTTACTTGGCAACAGAGGTAATATTTATAGTAAAGTCTATCACCGCTTATTAATGTTATACATTAGAGTATTTTGCTGCTTCAAAAAATGAGATGTTAAAATATGCTGAAACTCTCTAAAATAAAATGAGAAAAATGATACAAGAATTTATTAATTGTGTTTCAATGTGTAAAGGTTAAAGGATTATAAACCATTGAATGAAGCAATGTAAATATATTGATTTCTTCTATCCTAATTGCCATAAGCCTTTATAAAGCCTTTAATGAAGCCTTGTGGGAACAGTTTCCCACTTTGTTTGCTTAAAAACTGCTAAAAATAATTTCCAATCCATGTTTTCTACATAATTTATATAAAAGCAGAGGACTATGCAATTCATTTGTGATGTACATATTTTTGCATTCCTGATTATGAAATATCCTTCTTATTAGAACATTTCTGTTTGATGCTTTTAAAAAATGTTTAAAGATATAATGTGGATAATAATATAATATATTTTCTCATAACCAACCATGGAATTTAAATGTAGAAAAGTTTTACACAAGCAGTGAATTTCATAGGAAAAATGTTAAGGTTCAGTTCTGAGAAGTCTTCTATATAAAAGTTGAAGCAATTCTATTTCAAGAAGTTTTTCTTCTTATTTTTTCTGTAAAAGCTATCCGTTTCTCTGACATTAGCTACACACAAAGTATCTAATGGGTATTTCTATTGGACAACTGTCAAGTTCAGATATGCAAAATAAACAAGGTTGAAGAGGAGGCCAAATCATTTAGTCCATCATTTTCCCTTGAAGTTTAATTTGTATTTTATATGGAATCCACTAATGTTTGACCGGGAACATCCAGCCTTACAAATCATCAGGATTTTCTTTTTGTTTGGTAAGCTTTCCAATGCTCTATTTGCTCCAAGGGCACTCAGGCCATTTGTGAAGTTAAAAGTTTAGTTGTTGATGAAAGGGATGCAGGCTCCTGCTGCCAGAGTAGAGGTGGCAAAAACAAAAGAATGGTTAAGCCACTTTGGAGGAGTTGCTTTGAGAGACTGGTGTATGAAAGATGCTATGCAAAAATCTTAAATTTAAAATGCCATCATTTTTTCCTGCCCTGGAGAATAGCAACCTATAACCATTACTGGAAAGCTTCATATTATTTCTTCAAGTTTTGCTTATTAAATTGGCCCATTTTTCTTTCCTATTTGAAAAACCATCATTGTAAACCCTATTTTTGATATTAAAGTCTTGTAGCAGCATGCATAACAATATAAAAGATATCAAGATCCTACCCCTAGGATATATATTCAGAGTTTACAATGACACCTGTATTAGGAACCCTATAAAGGTGCAATTCTTCTTGAAATTCTTGAAAAATAAGACCTTAGTAAACAATTTTGCTGATGAAGTGCAAGCTGGAATAGAAATCAACTTTTTTTTCTGTGGCTTCATGTTGTCTTTCAGCACTGACAACTGGGAAAAACACTAGAAACTTGTATTACAAAATAAGCAGAGTTGACTGACAACATAAGAACCTTTAAATTTTCCTTTCATTTCCTCTATTGCTACTACCTTAATTACTCTTGTACCACTGCACCAAATAATCACACAAATATTTCTTTAATTTAGTAGATAATTGAAGACTTATAAAAATCCTTAATAAAAATATTTCTAAAGATGAGAGAGAAATAAAAATATGCGTGTCCTAATAACTAAAAATAAATTTTGATCTTCAAAGTGATTTATCCCAAGATAAAACTGTCTTGCATTTTTTGGATGATAAGTTTTATTCTTTACAGATTCTTTCTAATTTATAATGTAACCAGAGTGTGGTATTGTAATTGGATTTGGTATTCTTATTGCTAGATGTGAAGATGCACAATTTAATTGTGTAAATTAAAAATAACCTGACATATATTTGTTCAAGTTTTAAATATTTATGTCATTTCTCTCAGAAATTTTAGTCTTGATGAGAGTGAAGTTAATTTTGAACAGAAATCTGGAAATTATTAAATGTATAAAATTAGGAACTTAAAATTTATAACTTAAACTAAAATATTATCTGTGCTGGATAAAAAAGAAAAGTATTCTGGAAAGCACAATTTCTGTGTAAACAGCATTCTAGTAAAAGCAAAGTAAGCAAAGTAGTGTCCATTTTGTTCCCTGACAGTCTGCTATCCTAGGTAATTATTTCTTGCCTTGAGAACTTTCTGAACTGGTTTATTTAACAAAATAGTTATTTATGGTTAGTGAAATTAATTCATAGTGTTTTTAAAAATATTTTATACATAGATCTCAGTCTTTCATAAATAATTTCTTTACGTCTCAGTTTCTCATCTTGAGTGACTTAATTGGAGATTGTAGTCATAAAAGAAGCTGACTTATTACTTTGATAAACTGTAGATTCATGTACCTTTACAGTTGTTTGCCATTCTATGGTTTATCTTCTTTTAAAGTGTTGGCAGCTAATTTATACCTAATTTAATAATCTTATTTAAATCTAAATTATTTTTGCATCTGTAATCCTGGGCTACAGATTTTGTGGCTATGCAAAAGCGAGGTGTAGAACAGTGAACTAGAACTTATAAAAGAACTTATAAAAGCTGTTTCTGACAGATCTGGTTTTGCAAAGAGTGTTTGCATGCTCATGTAGCCAGGTTATCAACTGTGTTTATATTGTTTGACAGCTATATAAGAATTAATTTATGTTCAAGATTTTTGCCGATATGCTGAGCTGCATGTTTCTCTGAGAGACTGAATAGTCTCTTGAATGTATTAAACCATAATGACATTTAGGAAACCTGAGATATTGCAACTATTAATGGATTAAAATAAATCTTTTGTTTTGGTCAAAACGGTAAGCATAGACATCATGTGACAGAATGGAATGTCTCCTCTTTTGTTCTTAGCCCTTTTTGCCAAGTGATGAAAACATATGCACTTACAGCTCAGCTCTTATGAAATCCATACCAATTGTGCATTTGATAGGCCCTGATGATTCTCCAATAACATTTACGTAGAGGTTGAGAAGGCAAATTAATGAAAAATGATAAAGTTTATAGATTTAAATCCAATGCTTTGCTTTTCAGGTGACTAATGAATGCTATTCAGCATTTGGTTTCAGTTGTTTTTCTTTTGATCCATCTGGAGAACACCTAAATACACTTGCTTTCATTCGTTCAAAATTAGGAACAGTTGAATATCCTCAATTCCTATGCACCGGTGTTTAATGTGAAAAATTCTCATTATGAAACAAGACCAACTAATGCTTAAAAGCTTAATTTCCAAACAAGTTTCCCTAGCTAGCCTAACAATATCTCTCTGAGCATATTGGAGAATGAAACCTGTTTCCCTTGAAGCAGAACCTGATGAGTTTAGTGGTTTAATGTTCTTTATTTTTTTTTTTACTTGTTACAGTTGTCCATTTTGTCTTCTGATTTGTATTGCTATTTACACAGGTATATTTATGTGTTTTTTTCATCTATGGTATCTCTGCACAGGAGCCAAAGTTAATACTTAGGCAGGTATGTGAAACCCAGTGTAATTTTCCAAAGTAGATAGCATAGATCAACATAGCGTAGGTATGTTCTCAAAAAAACTGCTGTGTCCTTACAGTTCTAAATGCCAGGACTTTTCTCATCTCAGTAGAAACATGACCAAGCTACCATGTTTCTAACAATGACAATTACTTTCTCTGAGTCTCATGAAAACTTTAGGCCTGAGATGTAGCTCTAGACTCAGCTTATCTAATATGAGCTTACCTAATGTAGGTAGGGTAAAACCCAAACTAATGGTAAAGGAAGAGAGAAGTACCTCCAAGTCTGTCTAGCTCACTGAAAACTGCATTACCACACCTGCAGGTGGTAGTTGCAACCTGAAGCCAGTGGCAACCTAGTTCCCTGAGCCAGGCAAATTCAGACTCAAGATAAAGCACACATTTTAAATAATTAGATAACTACTGGAACAATTTGCTCAGGATAAAAGTGGGGTTTTGGCAATGCAGTGGATTATATGGAGCATATTCATAAACATTCTTGGATATTTTATGAGATAGATTTTTAGTTCGAGTACAATGATTCAGAGAATTCAGCTGGTATCTACATTAAAGCGCATAGAAGAGAACCTGGTGGTCCCTTTCTGCTTTGTATTTTTATTCAAAAGGAATCATTCTGACTTTGTTTATCACTTTATGAAGTTTTTTCACCTGGAAATTTTCTTGAGGTGATGTATTACTTAAATATCTCTGATGAAAAGCTTTGGGTCTTGTTCCAGTCCCCAGAGAAGTCTACTAGAAACACTCCACTTGACAATTATTTTCCATTGACATCCATTTTTTCAATCTGTCAGTTGGCTGGTTCGTTAATGTCTAACCAAAACTGGAGTCTCTTACATTTATACAATTACTGCTAACAATGAAACTTGAAATCTCGTCAAAAAATTAAATTACTTTTGTCTGAAACGACATATTTTCTGTAGACTCAAGCTGACTGGAATTATTATACCTTAATTCTTTGACAACTGAATTTGCTATCAAATTTTTCACAAGCTTTCTTTTATTAAAATGTTAGTGGTCTATGATAGTCTGGGTTGCTTCATTTGTCTTTCTTGCCATGCTGTGTAATATACCTACACTACCTGAATTTCCATTCTGTCAAGAGTAAACTTTAGTAAGAGGCTATGTGCTCATATGGTGGAAGTAATTTGTATATGTTGATAAACAAATGCTCTCCCTTGGTTTTTTTCTTGTATGAATTTCTCTATTACACGTGTATTACTCATCTGTACAGCAGATGTGCAATATTCCATTATTGCTTTATGAAAAAAATCAGCTAGTTTCTGCCCCCAAATTAAATATATTAGTTTAAAAATTTTCTGTTTTACTATTTGAATCAGCAACACCTTGTAATATGTTTGCATCATTACTATAATTTATTTTGTTACTAGTATTCATTTAATCCTCATATTGAAGGGAGCCATATTAGGTATAGAATCTTCTTTTTCACCTTTCACTTTTTGACTTCTTTTTTGAGTTTTGAATGTACAATTTACACTAATTGCATTTTTTTCCATTTATTTTTCATTTCCTTTTTCATTGATATTTCATAAATCAACATTGAATTTTCAGCAAACACAGTAAATATTAGCTGAAGCTATTTTGATTCTTGGGTATGGAATCACATTTTTCTGTGATCAAGAATTGCTTCCTAAACTTTTCCAATTTACTTTCATGTATTTCTATCTTAATTTTTCCTTCAAGTCAACCTCCCTCATAATTTATTGCTAGCTTTGTGGAATGAACTTATTTATGTTATTAATTGAGACAGTGGATGGTGCCTAATATAAAGTGACATCTTTAGAGATCTTTTTCTAAGATGTCTGCACATGTTTGATTATAACTCTCCTGTCATATAGACTTCATCAGCTCTTGGTAATCCAAATTTAACCAAATCCACTTTAGTGTCACCCAGATTCACAAGATAACAATGCTCTAAGATCATATTTGATAGAAAATAACACATCTGCCAGAAAAAAAAAGTTACAATCCTATCTAAAAAGGGCTTAGTCCTTTTATGCATAATTTGGTGTGAGACGATCCATGAACTATAGAATAGGCAAATCTTCAGCCTGTTTTTGAAAGTCATGACGGAAATATTGTAACTGCTGTCCATACAGTGTGCAAATAAAAAGGTGTGATGGCTATGGATCTTGTATGTAAACTTTGCGCTATTCTCTGGCTAAATTTTTTGAATAGTCAGTAATACAGACAGTAATCAGCAGAATAAAGCAGATCACCCATTTATTTTAAAATTCAGTAGCAAGAAGTACCTCACTTACTAGTGACACTCTTAATCTTTCCCTTTTCTTATGGGAAGTGTGGACATATAGGTGATTTTTTGTTGAAAATAGAGAAAATTTAATGGTTTTAAGCTTGGAATTATCTTATACCACCAGAGGCTGGAAGTTGCTCTAGTAAGGAGTAATTCCCCAGTTTAGATTTGGATTTCTAGGGTTTGAACCTGGTATGGTAGAGTATTTTGCATTTATTACTACAAAAGACTGCAGTTAGTATTTGTGTTTCCATCTTTTTTTGTTCATTAAGTTGAGTACACCTCTAACATGCACACTAAGCTCTTAGTATGCACATAGTTCCTGTGAAATAAACTAGATTATATTACTCAGTCTGTAACAAGCATGGGGCTGATTTTTCATCACTTTAAATAATTCACTATTTAAGGATACAGTGTGTATAAAATACAACAAATAAGAATGATAAGCATTTTGTATACGCTCTGTGCAGAAATAATAACTCCACAAGCAGCTAGGCAGGAGATAATCAGACCTGTTTATTTTTACTAGACTTTTTACCTTTAAAAGAACTGAAACCAACCAGGTTAGCTTCCCAACTCATGACAATTTTTGGCACAGTCATAGACTTATAAATGTTAAGAGGTTAGAATGAACTTCTAGTTTCTCTCACTAGATGAAATCATCTAGTCCCAAACCTCCCTTTCCGTGGCTGGGAAAACCCAAGAAGAAGTCACCTAAAACAGAAAGCAGTGCTGAAGACAAATAAGCAAACAAAGCCCATGGTACCACCAGAGCTTGGGTTCTGTTTTATATATAGAGGGCTTCCAATCCTGATCAGACCTATTTGCATCTGCAATATATCTTTAATGGAAAACATTGGGATAGGAAGAGTTTGAATGTCTCACTCATTGCTGTACATCCCAGCAAGAGTGGGTTTGTGGCTCGCATCCCTGAGAAGCATTGAACACAGATAATTGCTCAGCAGAACATTGTCTGATAGAAACTCTTTGTTTAAAGGCAACTAATCAGAACGATTTTTATGTATATCCACAGGTTTTGATTTACTGCAGTGGAATGTAAAGCAAATAAGTAATTATCTCTGGGTTTTTCTTCTGCATTTATATGTAAGCTGAATTAAGCGATTTGTTTTGGCAACATGGTGGCAAGACAACCCAAACCGTCCAAGCGAAACATTACAAACTGGATGTCCTTACTGATGAGTTTGGTATTGGTATTTAATTTCAAATTGCTGATGAGGAAATCATTCCATCACTTCAGTAACTAGAAATTTAAAAATCAAATATTAACACAAATGGAAAGAAAATGTAAGTTTCAAGTCCAGTTATATGTGCTCTCAGAGTTTAATTATCTTCCCACTAGCAACTAGTAACTGTTGCCAATGACTACATACTGTTTCACAAAATTCTTTCTTGACAAGAGGAAATAAAACAAGAAGAGTAATTTTTAATTCAATATAGCAGAGTCAGACTCAGTATAATCTAGTTGGTCACCCCACTGCTATCTCTCCTAAATTCCATTGTTAGGAGTATCATATATAGAGAAAAATAGTTTACAGCAAAATTTACTACATTTTCATTTCATTTGATCATAACCAAATATAATTGCAGTAATATATTTACTGTTCATACAACATATTAGGTTCAAACTACATACACTGTATGAAGGGACATACATTAGAGTGTTAAATTAGAGAGAATGTTAAATTATATCTACATCATGATAAGAAAGGCCTTATCTTTATCAAACTATATGTATTATTTGAAAAAGATGTAGCAATCTAAAATGTAGAAACAACATATTGGACAAGATTAAAATAACTGTACACAACTATAAGATGGAATAATAGGAAAAATTATATTTCACTTCATATTCAAATTATAGCCTTGAAAATTGACAAGAAAAAATATTTATCCTTATTACTTATGAACTAAGTTATCTGGTTCTATTTGTTTTTTTCCACATTAAATGATTTGGGTTTCTTTTATTATTTCTTACCTAAGCACTGTAAACTCAGAAAGCAGTAAATTAATATTCTTTATGTAGTGTTACACGTCATAAGACAATATTGTTTGTCATAAGACAAAGATGTTTGCTCCATTTGGAGCACATCTATCACCAAAACTCAATTAAATAATGCCTTTCTATCTTCATCTAAAACAAACTGTTTACTTATATTTGCTCAGTGTTTACTTCACAAGAGGTGGAAGACCCAAATACAACAGAAAAATAGATGTCTTGGGATATAGCCCAGGTCAAAAAATTTAACCCAAGGAAGAAGGTCTAATCTTTTGGTTTCAAGAGAAGACTTTTTTTCCTTTGCCAAGTAAAAGGCAGCATTACAATGTTATTCATACTTCACGTGGTGTCCTAACAATTCCTCTATTCAAGCTGAAAGGGCTATATTCCCTTTGTTGCAAAGTATTAAATTTGTCCCTTGAGATTAGTGTGTAGGCAGTTTTAAAGGATGAAACAGGATTAGATAAGGTTTCTTACCAAGAAAGAGTTCTGAAACTGTGCTGCAAAAACCTCTTGTGTTACATGTGCTGAAAAAATCTTTTGTTTTTACACTTTGAATCACAAGTCAAATTTTTTAAATTATTAGTTGACAAAATGTTTCTTTATGGGTTTTATGAAAGGCAACTAAAGTATACACGTGGGGAAAATGACACTTGCTTTAATTGTATCTGATTTCTTTTGTATGAAATTTCCCTGCCATTTGTAATTTGAAATATATTCCAAAAACTTGATATAAAAATATGTAGTAATTCTACTTATTTTATAAAATATGCAGTACATTTCTGCATTTCTTGCTGTGATATAGAGAAAAAATATACTTTTATAACTTATGATCCAAGCCAAACAATTTTAGTCTAAAAAGCTTCAAAACCCAAATGTCAAAGAGGGTGCTAAAAAAGTCAGTAGTTCAGCTGTGCTCCACTCACTTGTATATAATTAATACCATTGTGTACCACATGAAGACTTTCATGAATTTGATTACTGCATATTCAGTGAGTACCGTTTAAACATTTCTATTTCTCTTTAAAAATCTACTTTTGAGAAATGAAACCATTCCGAATTAGTATCAAAGGGATTATTAGCATATGTATATTCAATACTGGGACAGGTTAAAAGGTCTGTATGTTGCTTTTACCTAATGAGTTGATAAGCAAAGGCAGTTCCTTTTCTTTATCGCTGAAATTTCCACAAGATTCATGGATTTTCACCCCATCCTCCCTCAAACCCCTGTTCTGGATTATCTTCTCTTCCAGGAAGACTATACGAATTCCTTTGGTAGCCATAAATGTTCTTCATCTAGTCCTCAAAAAAAGCTGCTGAAGAATGATAAAACCCCACCTGAGAGTGAAATGCACCTCACTACATGTGTAATAACCTTGTTGAATTATGACTGTACTTATGTGACTATAGAATCCTCATCCTCCCTGTTTTTCCCACTGTACAGGTCTTTACCATTCATAGTCTCCTACATTCATCCTGAATATGATGCTTGAGTTGGGAAAGGCTATGGAAAAAGTCTCAGGACTATTCTCAGTGTCACTGCAGAATTCACTTGAGGAGCTGATGGCAAGATGCACAGCAATTCCTGTTTCTTCTGCATCAAAAATATCACTTATCTTCAGCCATGAACTGGAGCACGTAATTTCTGAATCAGGATGCTTGGCATGCCCAAATCATTTTTTAAACCTTTATGGGTGTAATTCCTCAAAAAAATTGTTGATACATATTGGAAGTAAAGAGCTAGTCTGATATTATGATATGGCTATTTAATCTGTTCCTTTTCCCCTTTAAAATTATAATTAAAAAATAGCTTCAGCAGATTGACAAAAATAGAACAACATCATCACCTGCAATTAGAAGATTTTTTTCTGCACCTACACAAGAGAAGATGGGGTATTGCAGCCAGCTAAGTCTGCTGTTAAAATATATTCTTCACAATATGTACCAAATAAAAGTTAAACCATAAATATTAATGAAGATTGGAGAGGAAAAGAAAAGATGTTCTGTTGCTTAGTGTTCCATGCATTCAACAAAATCAGCATACTTTAAAAGAAATTAGATGACTTGCCCATTTTTCATCTAAGTTAGACGCAGCAAGATGTGATTCTTCCCACACAAGGCTACTGGATCATAAAAATGTACAACATTAATAAAGTAAAGTGGCACTAAGCTTGTAATTTTCAAGGCACAGATAGAAAAGGTATGCTGTTGTAATTCATGGGCTATTATAATAGATATATTACCTTAATGTAAGGCTCTGAAATGACTATCTTCATTTTTTGCAGCCAGAAGAAAGCTCACTTTCAGGAAAAAAAGTTACCTAAAAATGGTTCCAGGTATATAATCAGGAACTTTTCTCTGCCTGTTACTGAGCATAACATCATTAAAAGGCAATGCCCAGTGTATGCAAAAGTATTTTATGGCCGTATGCCATGTGTAACGGAATGGCATCTTATTAAACTTGTATTGTGTTCTCTATGCATTTCAGCCGACCACTGCAGGGAGATAGAGGAAGAGTTTTGTGTGCTGTCTCATCTAGTTGGCAGTAATTGTGAGAGAAGTGAGTGGCAGGTGTATTGAAGACTCAGGCCCAAAAATTCTGCATCTTTTGTACTACAATGACCAGTCAATGTGCCTCTGGCACTGGCAGTGCTTGGATTTCAAGGTGAATCAGTTTCTCAGACTAGCTCTCTCTCTGGCCTCTGGGAGTTTTAATTATAGCCACAGGAATATTTTTTGATTCCTCATCTCAGTTCTCCAAAAAGAGGCAAGAAATTGTGCATTGATAGGAGAAAAATGCCCCAAATACACTCTTCTCATTGCAAATAATCATAGAACAAAACAAAGTTAGTTGATATTCACGCTATAAATGTCTGCTACTGTCATACAGTGCAGTATGTGAACAAAATAATAGAAGATGATCTGTCAACAAGCTGCTCTCTTAAGTTGGTAATTATTTTGAATGACATCGTATCACATCTAAAATAAATTTAAACAGTATCAGCAGAGTACAACTAAAACAATATCACACAGCTAAGATGAACAGCAATAGCTCTCATTCTAGTCAGTACTTTTTGTAATATTTAGTTATTGTTTGGAAGAAAACCACTACGCCCAACAGTTTTCACATCAAATATAGGCAAATAGTTTAAATTAAACATATGATATTCCATCATTTTACACAGGAAGTCATATTTATATATTTAGGCATTTAATTTCTTGAATTACGGGACACAATGGAAGTAAAGATATTCCTATATTTTCAAGTTCTCTTTTGATTGGTAAGGGACAGTGGAGGCCCATCTGTTTTGCAGCAAAGAAAGCCCCAAACCATCTGTGTAGAACCACATGCCAGCTAAAACACAGAGATATGCACAGTTTTTTGTTATGAAAAATTTTGCAGTATTTTTTTCCTGTATTAGTGTGAATAAATTAGCAACAACTAAATTAAAGAAATCTTCTGAGAACATACTAACTTCCTAGAGCACAGTGGAAAATTTATCCTTTTAGAAGTCTTGAAACATTCACTGGCAAAAATTGTTCTTGTGACTATATATTATTAAGACAGGTAGATCTTTTTGCATTTAATAGAAGCATTTTTATGAGCATCATAGTTGAAGTTAATTTGCCTATGAGGTGTTCTTCACAGAAAAATCTACATAATTGCAACCATGCTTATATATTTGCCTAATAATAGCATTTAAACGCTTAAGCCCATTTGTTTATTTTCTAACTTAAAAAAAACCCAAAAAATCAGAAGAGGGTAAACTCACCCAATTTACCCATAGTGACAACATCTTTGGCTAACCTGCATCATCTATGATTTAAATGGATTTTAAAAGAAAACCAGTATGTGGGGAATAGTCCCTGAAATGAATATCAAGTGAGAGTTGTGGGCAAGTCCCTAACTTGCCCTCACACAGGCACTGTGTTCTCTGTCCAACAGAGGTAGCACTGTGAGCTCTGACAACTGCTCATTAATGTTCAGTCTTTTCTTGACATTAGACCAATCTTAGCCAAGTGGACAGCAGTCGTCCTGAGATCTTCTGAAAGTCTATGAAATAACTGAAAAACACCAAGCAAAATGCACAAATAAGGAGACCAATGTCATTTTTTCATACATTAGTGGTCATACACTAGCAAAACTGAAGTAATTTCTCAGCTGTTTTCAGACCCTAAATAAAATGCTTTTAAAATAGAAAAATAAAATGATGGTTTTGCAAAATGGTTGGGCTGTTTTTATACAAATGTTCGCTCACCAGTTTGGAACACATGGGAAATAAAAGATGGTCCCTGGATTTTATCCAGAACATCTTTCAGCTGAAGACAGTTGAGCTATTCTAGTCTAGAACATGCAATTTGATCAGCAGAAAGACTTCACAAGTATGTTTTGGAGGAAGATGCATGACGTAAAGAGCAGGCGTTTTCTAAGTTAAAAAGGCCATCACATCCTTTTGCTTGCATCCTTGATAACAAGCCAGACCTCAGAAGCTTCTAGCAAAGCTTCTAGATTTTGTTAAAACATTAAAATGCTCATGTAGATTTAAACCTTCAAAATTGGACAGTATGAGGACAAGGACAAAGCCCAACAGATAATGTTTTCCAACTCTCTCAAAATCTAGATTTTTTTTTCTTAATTCTTTTTATGGACTGGCAAAGATCAGCTTTTGTCAAAGAAACTACTCATTCAGAAGCCATTTCAGAATTTAATTTAGAAGATGCATGATGGGAATCAGACTTTGTCTCTGCACATGTGGTTTTCAGACCACTTCTATGAAGCAAGGCTGCATTTCCAGTGATCTAAAGCCTAATGTTTATGGTTTTCATGGTTATTATATTAAAATCCTAGTTTCTCTTAGGAAAAAAAAATTTGATTGTTATGTTTTTATTTTTCCATGCTGGAGAAATTTATGGTGTCAGAATGATGACATCTGAATCTTGATTTTGGAACTGCTTGCTGTACTGTAGCAGTTGTTACACACCTAGTTAAATATTCATGATAATGGGATATATATAATTATATTACATGTTGTAAAGAAAAGAAATGTTTGCAAGTATAGAAAACTAGAATATAAAAACCATTTTCTAACGGAGAGCACCTTAATATGGAATTTGTTCTGATGTGTCTGGGGGTAACTCATAATTATTTAGACCAGATGACTTGCTTCGATTCTTTAGTGGAGAATTAATTCATTTAACGAAATTAAAAAGATCCATGTTCTTCTAGGCCATAATGTAGATTGTTTTTAACTGCAATTCAGTGATTTGCAAAACTGGCCACTCGTGCAGTTGGGTAAGCAGCAGTCGATGAAAGCATACCCCTCATGTTTGATACCTGGTATTCATTCCCGTGCTTTATCAAAGACTCCAGACTTAAGAAGATGATGCACCAATTGCCAAATGGCCTACTTGAAGATAATTTAAATTTTATGCACCTTTTATAGTGAATTATTTCTATGTTCACTGGCAGAGTGCTTAGATTTGTTCTGCAGTGGTATGCAGATTAGTATTTCAATAAGAGATGCACTTTAGTAGATTTAAATGCTTTACTAGATGTTTCTATTCCATTCATTTAGAAGTCAAAAGTCCAACTGTAATTTTATTTTGCTTCAAAATAAAGGTTGATTCAAATTGATAAAAGAAGCAAACTTATTTTCCACTAGGGCAAATCTCAGCAAAAAGAAATGAAGGTCCTCAAATATCTGGTCTGTTAGCATAGTTTAAAAATGCTTAAATAACAACAGAAAGATTATGACTGGGATTTTAACACTTTCTTTTCTTTCTCCACTGACCTGCAAAAACTCCTCTCCTATTATATTAACTCATTGAACATGTCCATCTTTTTTTTAATGTATTTATGCTCTAGTATTGCAAACACTGTCATATATGAAATTCATTGATTTTAATTCTAAAAGACATGGACTCTCAATATAGCTTTAGGCCTCAAGTAATTCTTTAGTATCAGTGTAAAGCTAAGGAAATGTAAACACAAATAATGGTAGCCATGAACATACCCAAAAGCAGATCCAGTGGCTCCTGCATCCAAAAGCATTAATTTGGCTGAGCTGAGTCCCTGGACAGACAAAAAGTCTATAACTTTTTACAAACAGTGACTCTTGCTATTCTACTCCATGTGAATTGCCTGTGGATTAAAAGACCACCAAATGAACCTGAATATTTGCAGTTCTTCATAAGGATATATCAGGAAAGTGATTTCTTTCAACCAAGAGATACAGCATTATCTTCATGGTTAACACTTTTCATTATGCTATACAAGATAACTTTGTGATCCTATAATTATTTTTACATTCATTATTTTAGAGTGTGTAGAATTTTCCCCCCTCTTGCTAAATAATGAGTGACCTGTTTTGAACTATACAAGAGTTTTGAAAGGGGAAACTATTCACACATGAAGGAGTATAGAAAAGCTGTGATTTTCTGCTTGACTTAAAATCAATTTATGATTCAGTTATAAGAAGGTTAATCAATCTGAACTAAAATGGAAAATAATACACATAGAAATGCAAAAAAAGATCATTATTTTTTCAGAATAACATATTTATATGCACACAAACTGATGAGATGTTTTCTATTTATTCCTATCATGAAAACTCTAGCTTTATGCTTACGATCTTTGGTTACCCATAACTGGGGAACACTGCTTTCAAATGAGACCCTGTTTTGCAATATGGCAGTTCCTAAGACATTCTGACACAAAAACATATGAATTAAATAAGGAATCCACCTAGATCTTGACAATGCTGCATTAGAAGCAACTTTATAAATATTTTAATGTATTAGCAATTAGCAGGCTTGTTATACGAAACAATAAACCAAAGCAGACAAAAATATTTCTCTTCTTAAAAGCAAATTAATTCCAAATTTCAGCTTTATTAGGGTTAGTTCTTCTAACTATGTATATGTATAAAAGAAAATATAATTAGATTTCTTTTTCAAGGAAGAATATAATGTCATGTTTCAAAAAAAAAAGTATTTTTTCAGGAGTTCTTAAAGGTCTAATGAGATATTTACCTGTATTAGACTATACCCACATACCCACAGTGTTTGTGCTTGTTAAAGCCTTTCAGTCATTCTAGGCTTAGGGAAATAGTGTCCAAATGTACCATATTTAGCTTCTATCTCAAATTCTCCCGAGCTGTCAATTTAGGTGTTAAAGAGACCATTTGTAAAGCTTGGCTGGGATTTGCCATTATTGACTGGAATGTGTGTTTATCATTACATTCAATGATGAAAGTGGAACATGTAGCATATGAATAAATGTCAGCAGATGTTTCTTTTAAATGGCCTGATTTCAACCTCCTGTTGTTTGTCTTGAATACAAATATTAAAAAAGAGAAAAAGGCAGAATTTTTATGACATAAGTGCAAGGGTAGTTATATTAAAAAACAACAAAAATAATGATGAAAGTCAGAGAAGAACGAGGAAAGTATAATTAATAAGAATTATGTTGATGCTTTCATGCTACTATCTGGTTTGATATTATAAAAGACACAAGAACAGCAGTTCAATGTGGGATATATCACCCCACAGTCACTCCACAGGAAGTAAGGAAAACTTGGAGTCTATTCTCAGAAGCATATTACATAAGGTTCAATAATTTAAAAAATTTTATGGAATTGTTGTAAAACTCCTTAAACTCAGAGCACCAGGAGAAGGGGTCTCACAGAAAAGAGATCTCTACATGCATTATTCTTGTTTGTAAAAGCCAATATTCCCTTTAAAATAATAATAATTTTTTAGTATTTGAAAGACTCTCACTGGTTCCACTGGGTAATACCGCTGCATGTGTAAACTTGAATGCGTAAACATTTCTACAGTGTGGAAATGCAAATAAAGGATTTATGTAGATCTCCTCTTTCTATCACTTTTGTTTTTAATAATAAAAAAATATATATTATATAGTGGTATATAATAGTGTAAAAACCGATACACAACTGTCTGGTGCCAGGACCATGTCCTGCTGCTCTGCTTCATGTGGTGATGTCCCATTTTGTTCCATGGGACTACCCTGAGAAAAAAATAATGCTCAGTGTGAGCAGTGAAGGCAGAATCTGGCAGGAATTAGTATGCAGCACTGTAAACTCAGCAGTATTCCAACTAAATCAATAAAGTGAACAGAGACAAAATTAAATCAGCCTTGTGTTTACTGGAATGTGTTGCATTTTGTATCATCTAAATGATAATGTGGTATCAAGGTGTTGAATATCTGAGGCCCTCTCTCTTTACCAAGAGATGCAGGTATTCATTACCATTGTAAATATCATTTTTAGTAAACAAGACAGCTTTACAATGATTATACTCCATATTCAGATATTATCATAATTTAGGATTAAAACCAACCCTTTTTTGATATTGTCTCAATATGTCCCTATTAAAGAAATAATTTCCTGCCTTAAAGTCTAAAATGATAAATGTGTGATATATTTCTATAAGACTGTGTCTAATGACTATTATGGGTGAATATTTTGTAATTAAATACTGAGGATTATCTCCAGCTCCTGTCTAAGATTATATTATGTATTTACTAAGAGTTTCATGAATACCACATGTAAACTTTGAATTTAGAAAGGCTGGAGTATCCCTTTTACATCCCTTTTAGGCATTCTTCTCAGCTGACCATTCACACTGATTATGTTCTAATCACAGTAAGTGTAAAAGAGCATCCCATGTCTCCTTGACAAGATTATGATGTTCACAAATGTAACTTACAGATAGTTAGCTCTTCACAGATGCACAATATATACCTCTAGTCGTGTATACACTGCACCTTGATTTTCAAGATCATCTCAGTTCAAGGATATGTCCTTTATCTGTTTTTCTGGTAACAGCAATCCAGTTGCTTATTGGATCTTGTGATAGTAATTTTGGCCAGCTGCTTCCTGGAACTAAGGAAAATTTAAGGAAAAATTATTCTCAATTTATTCCCTTTTGCTTTTGATAAGTTTTAAAAATATGCCCCAAAACATATCCAATGTCACAGGAAGAAAGTCAAGTTTACAAAAGAAATTCAAGACAAAAAATAATACTTTTTAGGCCTATGAAAAATAAATTCTAAATCAGTGAAATCTTATTTCAGTTGAGTAAGGAATTTTGTACAGGTACCAAACATAAACGAACTGCCCTACCTCCATCTCAGTTTAGTGCAATACATCCAAATTGATTCACTCAATACTCACTTTAAGGAAAGGTATTCCTTCTCCTAAATCAGTGGACCAGGAACTACAAGACTGCAGAATTTAACCCACTGCTGTCCTTTGCCAGTGGTGGTGATGAGCTGAGAGTTGAGCAAATAATTGTAGATAATTACAGAAAATAGAGAAATACAGTACAGTGATACCTGAGTAAATATAAAATATAATAACAAATATTAGGTGAAAATATAACTATATTCTATAATAGCTAAAAATATATAGACCAATTGAATGAAAATCATGTCTAACTTCAAGCAGTAAGTGGAAAAGCAGAGGGAGAATTGCAATTTAATTATCTTGGTCTCTATTCTGGATATTAATAAGCAGATCAATAATGTTATCTCTATAATTGCATTCCAAGAATATCATGCTAGTTGTTTTTGCACTTCATACCCTGCAGCATTTCCCGTTAAGATGTTTTCAGAATGTTTACAGTCATTTCTGTTCTTAGGCCTGGATTCATCAAAACACTGAGTTTACACTTAGCATTATTTCCACAGCATGAGTAGTGTATTTATGTCTATGTATAAATGTTTTCTGGAATAGGGTTGGTTATAAACATGTGAAATGATTTGATGAATTTAAAACAAAAAAACTAAAAACCCAATATATATTGGCAAAATATGTTGTTTCTTTTGGAGTATCCTCAAATAAGGATATCTTTATGTGATTTAAAGTCATTATATGAAATATATTAATTAGGATATGCTTTTTTAAAAACAATGAATTAAATAATATTAAAATATTGATTGTAGACTTCTTTTCAGGTTCATCCTTCAAAAATCTATAGGTAGTGCTGATTTCAACAATCAGAAAGCCAGAAAGAAATCTAGGAGGGAGGTTGCATTTTCCCTATCTGCTTAGATCTTGGCACATTTGCTCTTCAATTGCTCCTCACCCTTCAGATAAGCTTGAAAACAAACTTCAACCTTTCAGCACTATGCACACTTCACACATTCTTTCACTTCAGCAGTTAACTCTTACCTCCTTGAATAAAACCAAAACACACACAAAAACCATTCCATGTTCTCACTCCTAAGGAAACAATAATTGTAGGTCAAGGTCACTTCAGAATGACTTAAATTTCTCTTTATTTTTTCTCTCCTGTAAGTTCTTTCACTTCCTCTTTTGTCACAGAGATTTTAGAAGTGTTTGTGTTCTTCCTCCCTGCTCCCTCCAGTAATATTTTAGACTGATAAATACAATTCTGAAGAATTTTGAGGTTTTTTTCATAGAATATTGGAAGTGACAGGGTATGTCATGTGGTGCTGCAGAATCTGTGGGAGCAATTGTCTGATGTGATGTGGTGTGAGGATACACAGAATAAGGCATTGCCTTTACAGGAGACTTCTTTATATTGCCTTGTAGTTTCTCATGTAAGGAGTCTTAGTCATAAACCAACAAACCTTTTTTGGATGTTGGGTGGAGTATTAACTAAGAGCTTGTTTTTTGACACAGCTCCAGGAAACCTCCTTCATCTGTTACCATGCCTCTGCCTTGATGAAAGAGAACAGACAGCAGAATATTACTCTCAATAAATCAGATGATTTTTCCATTTCTTCTCACAGACTACACCTAGATAGTGTTTAGCATCCTGATTCTTCATTTTGCAGTTCAACAACAAGTGTTTGTCTGCATTATTGTGGAAATTGTATACAACACTCATGTTTTATTCATAAGAAGGGTTTGATTTATTACTTCAGATCATTCTCCAAATTTTCTTGTATCTTGAACTTTTGCAATCTTTTCCCAAAGACTAAGCTTTTGTATTCTGAGTATGGACAGTTGTTGTGGGCTGTTTAAAAAGTTTTGTTTGACATACTGGTTTTTTCAGTAGTCAATATGCATATTGTTCTTCTCACACTGGGCTTGTGTTTAAAATCATGTCAGCTTTAAATAGTTACAGTAGGGCCAATGCAAAAAGTCAAAAGTAAAACATGAGGGAATTTGCTCATTTTTCTTGTTCATAAATATGATCTTGTGGCTCTTATTACTTGCAGCTGTAATGCCTGTGATTCTCCTGCTGTGTCTCCAACCTGTCACAAAATAGCTGGAAGTTTCAAGGAATAAGCCAAAATCCCCTTTAGTCCTACAGGATGCCTGGTTTTTAAGGCTGAGAGATTATCTAGAACTAGAAAATATCCTGTGAAAATCTGGGGACAATTGTAAAGAGTGAGTATTGTGAGATGTTAAGAAAGTAAGTTCAGAGTCCATGGACTGACTCCCAAGATACCCACAGGCCTATTACTAAAGTCCTCTCCAAAGGCAAGTGCATGACAACCCATTTCCAAGTGTTCTAATCATTGCAGAATCACTGCAGAAGAGCCAGGTGATATTTCTCTTCTTTCTAGATGCACTGGAAAAAATTAAGTCCTGTCAAGAGGAACCTCTGTACTCAGAGGTCACCTAAACAAGTGGAAGCAGAGCAGTTGCAGAGAAGTGCCTACATGACAGAGAGGCTTGGGTTTTTGTCTGTCCTTCCTCATTCTCTTAACATTCCTTATGGACTGTCTCCAGGCAGTTCCACGACTGGTGAGTGGGAAGTACCATGGACATTTTTATGTTTTAGTCATGGAAACACACACAGTGCTGCAATAAGCAAGCTGAGGTGGACCAAAAGAACAAAAGTTCTAGCTGAAACAGAAAACAAGGATGTAACTGTCCAGCCTCATTTTTTAACTGAATGTATGCATTTGTCAGTAATGGTAACTCTCAAAGTAAAAATGTATTTACTTTACAGTGCCTCTGTACAAGGAAAATATACACTAACTTCGCAGGAATTTTTGTGCTACTATGGATTTATGATAGGTTTTTTTTCCTCTTTTGATATGGATGTTTTACTCCCCTTGGCAATGCACTCACACTGAAGAAAGAATAGATACCTTAATCCTACTTGGCAATTTCCCTTTAGAGCTTTAGTCTCAAGCAGGCATGTGTAGTGTTTGTTGACCTTTTGCACCAGGCCAATCAGTCCATTGTGGTCTAAAGTAAGACTTCCTTTTCTTGGCATGCAGCAAGACAGAGTTGCATGAACAAGGCTTTGAAGTATAGTATCTGAAGCCCCAAGTATAAAAGCTGCCTCAGCAGCCATGGCAGTAGCAAAGGTTGCTACAACATTTTTTGCATTTTAGTGTTATTTCAAATAATTTGAAAAACTCTGAATATCTAAAAAGCTCTGTTCTAGAGAAGGATTAAAGAGGAAGTCTCTTTGTGTTTCCATTAGACCTGATTCTCTTCATGTAGAGTTCAGTAGTAAAATGTCAATAATTTCAATAGAATCCGGATAAGACCCAATGCCAAGCTTGTGTCAGTATGAGAAGAAAACCTCTTTTTTACAGCCAATTTAACTAAAATTCTTAGTGGGAAGACATTTGGGGTGCTTAAGTGTTATTAATGATAATAAGGCTTGCCCATTTATTTCAGTGCTGTCCATTAATAGAATAGAAATTCAGTACATTAGGAGACCAAAAGAAACATTTGTCAGAATTTTTTTCTCAAATTCACTAATATAAATGTCCATTTACCTCCATGTGTGAATTTATATTTGAAACTTCAGTATGATATATTAGATAAACTATAGAAGTGGTTCCAAATAGTTACAGCCTTTATAAATTACAAGAGAGAAAAGAAAGATACTAATTTATATAGACAGAATTTAATAGTTCTCCTTTATCCATGTACATTACAAAATTACATTAGTTATGATCAGTTATTTCAAATATCTAAAGAAATATGTAATGGTTGGCTACCATGCTAAACAATATAAAGCAAAATTAGCCACAAATACAATCAAAGAAACTAAAAGTGTTAAACTAGAAAAAAGAGTTGTGTACCCAGTAAAATAAATAAATCATTTTAATTGGTATGCTAAAGTCTTGCAACATCTACTTTAAGGATGCATGACCTTTAATGGACAGCTTGTAATATAAAGAACGAGGACAAATCAGTTGTGGTTTTTACTCTAATTTGCAGCATCTCAGTGTGGAGTAGAATTTGTATTAGCATGACATTATGCTTTTGTAACAGCAATCTTTGATTTTGTCTTTTTCCCATTTTGCCATTTCCTTTTCCCCTCTCCCAAGCCTTTCTGCTATTGATGATGATGAGTTTACAGTCTAAAACTCTGCTGCTTTCAATGAAGCATTATTCTATGAATGCTTCTTGGTCTTCGATTATTTGGTTTATATCCCTGACCTAAAAGGAAACCCTACAAATAACTTCAGATATTCTGCATAAGTAGGAACTGGACATAAAAGAAGAAGAGATATTCAAAAACTCAAGAGTGTACAGAGCTCATGATGTCACATTTCTAACATGACAGTGGCAAGAAGATTGGTAAGAGCCTTGTGGTCTCCACCCTTTTCAAGGAGCTCTGAATGCACTGCTCTTATCACAGCATAGACTCTTCCCATGATCATGGATAAGAAAAATGAAACCCAGATTTCCCAGGAGTGTTTTTAGTGTTTTATTTGGATAATGAGAGTTTAGGGTCTTTGCTTAGGTTTCTGCCTCATGTATTAAGGAATAACCTTGTGCAGCTACCAATATATTTTCCACAGAATGAAGTCAATGAGTTGCCACAAAACAGATAAAGTGTATGCTGTGGTAATCAGACTGTGGTAGTGTCAGGCTGGGCATGTTCCGTTCTATGTCCTTTGTTCACATCACATTCTCTACCTACGCTGTACCTTAGAAGTCCACCTGCCTGTAACGGGAGGACTCTTGGTGGTCCTTACCACGTCACAATGACAAAATAAATGAATGGGCATCATTCATGAACACCTACACACACCTCTTCTGTTATGCCATCCTCCAACCATCATACTCCTGGTCAGTTAAAAGGAATGTCCAGGTTAATGTAAACTTTGAAAAACTCATGTTCATTGACATGATTGTTTCCTAAGCTAGTACCTGTGAGTTATTACCTACAAAATGGAATTGTCCTCTCTCATCTTCATATCTATGATTCTGATTTGGTTATTTTATATTCTTTTATTTTATTTATTTTTTTCAAAAAATCAGAACTTGTCATTCCTGCTGTTTTATAATTTTTCTCTTAGAAAACTATTTTTGCTGTTTTTCATAGTCATTAGTTTTCATTGTCCTTACTTTCCTAAAACCATTGGAGATGGACTGCTTGCCATTTTTTCTACCCCTTTCCTCAGTAAAAGCAATTGGGTAAGGATGATTACTAGACAATTGCAACTGGACTCTCAACATTTTAAAGTATATAGGATCCAGAGCAATATGTAATACACAATTCAATAGTAAAGGGAATATTTCTGCAGAGGCCAAGATTATCAAAGTATGTGCTGTTTTGAGATTGTGATGAATTGTATCACACAATACAAAGAAAAATGAAAGGAAGGGAAGTTAAACATTGTCTTTCTTTGAACTCATATAGAATAGAATTTTGTGATATTGAGTAAATTGATATTTTCCTACAGGATTTTTATTTTACTTCTACGAAGATATGTTTTTCATGCAATAATACGTTTTGAAAAAATAATGAGGTCCTCTGATCATTTTTCTCTCTATTACTGGGTAGCACTTCCAGCACTTTGCAAGCACAGTTGGCTACCCAGGGGCCCTGATGCCAAGTTGCGGAGGATATTCTTGTAGCAGTGACAAATAGCTTGCTGGTGGGCTGTGCAGAGTGTTGTTCTGGCAGCAATGAAGTTGTCTATGTGTCTGTCACTTGGTTAGGCTACAGAAAGTCTAGGTGGCTTGATTTTTTTTTCCGCCTTTGGAGAACTTTGTTTTAAACTTGTAAGTGTTTCTGGTGAATTAGTTCATTTGACAGCAAGGCTCTTAACAGACCCCTCACCAGTGTTACATGTGAGTACCTATACGATGAAAGAGAGAAAAAATCTTCACAGTGCCATACTTGTTTTCCATACAAACCTACATGCTGCCATTACAGCCACCCACATACCGTTTGACAACTCACTTATGCATCAAGCATCTTAATGAATCAAGACTGAACAACACAGCATCCTCGTATAAAGCCACATATTTTAAATGTTATTCTGATTTTATGCCTTTCCAGTGAAAAATTTGGGTAGATTGTGCGATCTGTAAACAAAAATTTGTGCATGGGTTCTGTTTTGCTGCTCATAATTCTTATATTGAAAGCATTCTATGTTGTTGATTTAAATTTAAAAATACAATTACTAAAGTCAGCTGACTACCAAAAACCCAATAACTCTTAGTAGAAATTAGCTTGTAGACATATACAGACAATCCCTAGAGCATTTATTTGACTGCCTAGAAAGTATATAATTTAAAGCTTCTGGATAATTTATGGGTAAAATGCAAACTAGCTGACACTGCTGGTTTAAAAATGAATACTCCTCCTATTGTACTTCTGAGTTTATAATTAAGGGTAAATGTGAAATTTAAACAAAAAACAAAATAACAAATATATTAGGTATTGTATTTATAAACAGGAAACAAAGGCATCAATATTTGTATATAGATGCAGGAATAATTTAAGATCCTTTGGAATGGTAACAAAACTCTGCAGAATGATGTAAGCCTAGGCTAAGTAAAAGGAAGTAAACGTTCTTTTCATGAAAGTCAATATACTATGGCAGTGTTTTAAAAGGACCTAACAGGCTTTTAATCTTATAAAGAAAAAAAAAAGTTTATTTTTGTTCTTTCTGTGTATATAGATGCATTTGCTGATTTGATTATCCATATTGGCAGATCAGGTTAAATGTACTTTGAGACAGACTTACATCGCTTAGTAAATCACTGTACTGGTTTTACACTCACAAAAAAAAATCTAATTTTTTTAAAATTACCAATATAAAAAGGAAAAAAATCTGCTGCCGTTAATTAGAAAAATAATCAAAGAGCTCCAAGTATAAGTACTTGGAAGAGATGTTGAAAGGAATTTTAACATTGTAAATTAAGGGTACAGAGAGGAAATTTCAGCTAAAAGTGATGTTTGAGTTAGTTTGTTTTCATTGTGTCCAGTGATAGTACTTAAGTCAGCCTCCTAGACTACACGGGTATTGCTAAACTAAACTCATCGAATTTGCAACTATAGCTTTGCCAGAAACATTTTTGAAAAGAGCCGACAGCAGAGATTTTCTAGCTTTCATCACTTAGAAGCACAGAGTGAGGCTATTGATCTTAAAATTGCTGGGATTTTCGAAGGAGACTGCTTGTTTGTTCTGAGCTGTTGTCACTGAAGTGGTTAAAGCTTTGTTTGTTTGTTTTGGTTCTGAATGGCTCTTAATGGATTAAGCTTTCCAGCTTTCACCAAAGCTGAAACTGTTTATTAAAGTATCAAGATATAAACTAACCTCTGAGAATTTTAACTAACTATACAGGGCCATGCAGCCCTAATGACCTATCCCTGTGAATCCTTTTGAAGGCTTTGGTGTGTTTGTTTTTGCAACTTATACCATACCGAATTAATTTAGTTGTTTTGGGGAAAACAAATCTATGTGAAGTTGGACATTATAATGAAATAAGGGATGTTTTCTCTCACAGATTTTATGTAAGTGCTCTAAGTGCTTCATCAAATTGTAACCATGTATACAGAATACTGTAATGAAATATTTAGAGTGTTTTATTGGCACTAAATATTTTATTATTTCAGATATTTATAAAAATTAGGAAAAAAACCCCTCAATCTTATTTAACCCAATAGATGAGACATATTCTAAAAAATGACAAGTCTGGACATGGATAGAGATATGCTAGAATCTTTAAGATTAACATCAGTTATATTTACAGAATACATTAGACTTGCAATTTCTACAATCAGATTTAACCAAGTTTTCAAGAGAAAGTTTTACAATCCTAGAGAACCCAGTAACCTATTGCACATGGAGCTGATAGAGAGTATAATTCACAAATTGACTCATTATGGTAGACCAAGCAAAATCTTTTCATTTCCAAATTTGAACTGATCCACATTTTTCTTGTGCTACCAAGTCTCATCCTCGTATCGATGTCAGAAACAGGTTACCTTCCTCTTCCAAAACTCTTAAGGAAGGGCTTCAGCTTCACAGTCATTAATAAAAACAAAAGAAATATTAAAATTAATTTTGTGGCTTTTTTCAGGTGGAGATACCTACACAAGATATTAGAACTCCAGCATTCTATCCAAGGCATCTGCCGTTACACTTTTCCATTATGCACTTTTGCACAGTACATGCTAATGTGCAATCTAAGTATAGGAAAAATAATGAAAAAAAAGGGGAAAAAAAAGAAAAATAATGAAAACTCTGAATCTAAATACCTATTGTTATTTTAAATATTTGTATTGCTATCTAGTCTGAGCTAGAGGTAGTTTTAGTTTTGCAATTTCCAGATGTACAATATTTATCTCATCTCAAAAGATTTGGCTTGGGGAAGATGTATGTGCATGGGAAAAGTTACTTAATATCAACTACTTAATAAGATTATGATTATTTTTTAAATGCACTCCACCTGTCTTAATGTGCATAATTCTAATATCATCAGTGAATTCTCCTACATGCCTTTAGGTATAAGATGTACATGTGATTGTGTATATATAGTATATATACATAGCATATATGCATATATATAGTATTGATCAAATATGTTCAACTTCTATTTCTCTTTACCTGTATATTTATTCCTTAATAACTAGTGTTCTAAAACAGAAATCAATGAACAATATTTACCAATAACTCTAAGTGTCTCACAAAAGCATTGGAGTTCTGGAGAAAAACCTCAAAAGTCCTCTTACTAACTGGTATTACTTGAATTAAAAAAGAAGAGTATGGAAGACTGGCATAAGCAAAAGTGCTTTTAAGTGAGACTGTATCTGAAGAGTAATAGTTCAGATCCTAATATTTGGAAACAATTCTTGATTAAGTGCAATATTCTGATGTTGCACAATTTTTTTTCTTGTATGGCAGTGTGGGAAGAAAAATTATTTACTCCTCGGCATTATCACTCAGGTTACTATAGGAATTCTTACTCCATGTTCTCAGTAAGAACTTTGGAAATATTACAGGCAGCTTTTCTTCTTTTAGGTACTTTTTTTTCTGATAGATAAGAAATACAAATAGGATCAGAAAATGCCACTGGTTTTCTGTTTACTATCAAAAAGCCATTTACTATAGATACCCCTTCATAACCACTTTTGGAAGGAAAGTCTGGAAGTGATGCAACCTTTATGATGTAATTTATGGAAAATGCATACACTGAAACATTCATAAATAATTACAAGAGTCATGCAGCTTGAGTAGTGAAAGAGCTCTCAACATCTCAGGACTCTAATAAACTCATATGCTATGTGAACCATCACACAAGGGCATATATAACATTGAATGGGTTACATACCCATAAAAAGCCCCAGGAACTGGAAGAAAGCAGCTTGGGCCTAAAGTTTTGTTTATGTTCTTATGGAAACAATCTGATTCCACTGAGAAAAACAGAAGTACAGCCACAGAACTGGAGACAGAATGGGATGTCAGAGTATCAGAAAAATATATTTCATTTACTTAATTTTTTTTCTGCCATAGAAAGTTACTCCTTTTTTAAGACCCTTTTGTGTCATTGTACTAAGAAAAAAATTTTGATCTATTATCTGAGAATATAAATGTAAATTGTGTTATTAACTATATTTCTTTAATCTATATGAAATAATGGAAAATACTATGTTAACTCTATTAATGGATGAGGGTGTTTTGAGCACCTGTTTATGTTTAAATACCTTTCTGGGGTTTTGCCACAATTAGTGGCTATAGATTTTATCTCATCTAAATTCAAAGTGTTTTGCAAGAAGAGTGCATGAGATAGCTGAATAGATGATAGATAGATAGATAGATAGATAGATAGATAGATAGATAGATAGATAGATAACAAATCATGCATTATAAGCACATTTATGTACAGTTCTCTTGTTTCACAGAATCAGAGAATGGTGTAGGTTGAGAGGGACCTCTGGACATCACCCTGTCCAATCCCTGTGCCGATGCAGGGTCACCACAGCCTCATAGCCCAGACACATGTCCTGATGGTCGTTCATCTTCAAGGATGAAAACTCTACAACTTCTGTGGTCAGACTTTATATGAATGTTTTAAGTTTTTTTAAGATACGTTTAATATCTTGAGATTTCCCTTCATATAAATTTTCTAGAAGATTTCCTTGCAATTTTCACAGTCAGAGTTTGTTACAGTAATTCAATCACCCTTCAAAATCTATCAGCCTATTTGAGTTCTGACCCTGATGTAGTTAGATTACAGCTTCACTTGAAGTGAATAAAAATTAAAAAAGCTTCTGAAGAGTATACTGTACGTACAGTTTGGCTGCTTCTTCTATAATGTGTATTCATGCTTATATCTTTTCATCCTAGTACACTTTTTCACGATCAGCTGAGAAAAGAAACCATTTGTCCTTCAGAGTCAACAGAAGCTACATGTCATTCCCTGGTAGGATGAATCCTTACAAAGAGTTTGACATTCTGGGAAGTGCCACACAGCTGGTATGTTGCTAAGAGAACACAGGTGGAGGAAACATGAGTGCAAACAAAGTTAAACTGCATTTACCTTTTCAGCTGCACTTGAAGTAAAAATTGAGTAAAGATAATTTTTTTAGTGCCTAGAATATTACTGATAGTAACATGCCAAACTCACAACTATGCTGTAGATAAGGTACCCACTTCTTTTACTATCAAGCTGAAGCAATGCATTTATGCAATAGAAAATTATCCAGGATATAGGACTACATTCAATATTTAAAGTTCACTGCAGTCATTCTAACTCCTGGTCCCTCTTCTGTACATGGCAAATATATCACAGTGTGAAGAATTTCTAAGTGATGTGCAGGTGCTCTTCTTCACACACACGTATTCAGTCAATTTGTTCAGGTACACATCTGTGCAAGATTAATTGTGCCTCTTTCCAAATTTTAGCAGTGGCACATGCTCTGGTCATAATTGTGGAAAAAGAGCAAAGAGAGCTTGAGAAATATGAGACCTTCTACATTGATTCAGAAGAAAATCATGAGCTCCTTTTCTGCACTTTTTTGCTACTTTAGAAGATTCTTATTTTCTGGTAGAGAGCTGAATTGGGAGCTTAGAATCCTCATCTGTACCAGCTCAGATGTCTTCTGAACTTTTCCACTGCAACAGTGGAAATTAAATGTGGATGAGTTTTTCAGCAAAAGTATCAGAATATAACAGTCTTGATCCTGTGCTTTTCTGATCTATGTTATGTGCTGATCTACAACTCCTTGGCATTAGTAGATGTGCTCTTCTGTTTACAATTTCCACAGCAAAGCAACTTTTAAGTCTTCAAAATATATATAGATTATTTGGGATGAAGCTGAAATCTGCAGATGCAATGAATGTGAGTTATGATGTAGGAATTCAGATCATACAAAATCATACCACATAATGCAGAAATCTTCATTTGAAATATTCATGACAAAGTTGAAAAGTCCTGGTTTTTGGCACTTATGTAAACTTGAAAGGGGAAAACTTATGGTTCTTGAAAACCAAGGAAACTATTTGATGATTGAGGTGAGGAAGGTGTTGGCTTTAGTATGCATATGCCTGGTTTTCAGTTCAGTATTCAAACTGGAAAATGTTGCAGTTTCAGGTGCTGCATTGAGAGATAAATACTTCTTCCCTGTTTTCTCAATTTAACAACACATTCAAATTTTTGGGAGACAGAAAACCAAACTAACAAATCTAAACTAAATAGGCCTCTTTTGAAACAGACTTCCCAGAGCAGTATATGTGATGAGAGCATAGGATTCTAATTTGGTAGGTAAGCAAAGAATCTTTTCTTCAAGGCTGTGTAATATATTACCAATATCCAGTCAAGATATTTGAATTGTTTCTCCCCTTAAGAAAGCTGTCAGTGTTCATGTTAGCTATATTCATGTTACTATTACAACATCTGTCATACTTGCTGGAAAAAAACCCCTTAAACACTGCTAGACTTCTCTGATTTATTTTGCCTTTCTATCTAATCTATTGCAATCAATCATGTAGCAGTTGCTTAGCTTATGGATATAACAGTAGTCACAAGTTCTATTTGGTTTACTTTCATTGCTTAGCATATGCAACGATAGCATTACTCTGGAAAATAAAGTGCACAATGATCTGGACTTTATGGCATTTAATTTTCTGAGATCAATATCCTGTGTTTCTTACTAGGGACACCAAAAGACTTAGGGACTCCTAAAGACTTATTAGTGTTTTATCTGATAGAATTTCTGATTTATTTTGCTGATAGAATATATTTCCTGTGCTTATGAGGCTTAGTTGGACACCTTTGAGTCTTCTCTCTCTCACAGGTGTCTCACAGACACCAGTGAGAGAGGAAAGACTCAAAGTGAGAAACTACATTTCATCAGTATATAAGTAGGAAGCCAGTGAATGCTCCTTTCCCAATGACCACCACTTTCTTTTCATCATAGAATTTTAAATGCAGCAGGAAGAGAATACAGTGGAAGCTGTGCAAAGATACATATTTATCATTCTGGTGATTGACAACTATATGCTGGCAAGATCTCTCGTCCCCATCCAGGCCCTGGAGGGAGCAGGGCATTCATTTTATCCAACTTTATGATGTTAGTAGACCAGTCATTACATTCCCACTGAGGTCAGTGCAGAGTGACAGACTCCTGCAGATGGCGTTTCAGAAGACAGACAGACTCCTGCTCTGAGTCTTCACTAAAAGAATCACTTCAGTTCAGCTCCCTAGTTTGTGTTGGCCCAAGAAATGTAGGGAAAAAAATGAGAAAAATAAATAACATTCCTTAACACTAGTGTAATGGGTAGTGTAAACCTTCTAGATGGAGTTAAGCTAGCATCTTCTGGGAGCAGTAGTTAAATTATTACTAACTTTTCCCATTAATAATCTCAATGCCTTATATGTAAAAGATGTTGAGGAAACTAAATATCCTTAAAATTTGGCAGGAACATTCAAAGTAAATACTATTAAGTTGCTAATTAAAACCCATAGTCTGGTCAGACCTGTGGTCTACACAGATATGCAGTTCTAACATTATTTAGTCAATAAGGTGAGATGCTGGGGCATCAAGCATGATGGTACAGTTTCAAAAGGCCCTCAAGGAGGCAGTACGAGTGAGTTGGCTTCTGAATGTAATTGACAGACAGGGAAATAAGAATTGGGAAAAGGGAAATGCTACTCTTCCCATCCTTCATTTGGTCATACATGCCTTCTGGTTATCAGTACAGGCCTAGCTAATCCAGAAGGCATTTCCTCTCTATCCTTTCATTGGCCCCTGCTCTGATCACAATATGTGCAATATTTTCTACTAATAAGGGATGGGAGAATCAGGCTTTTGCTTAACTACCAGTGGAATATTGCATCTATGACAGAGGAAACACAAGATAAGGGACTACACTTCATGATTTTATCCTAAAGGAAAGTTACACACATTTTTGCCTGTGAAGTCAATTTATATGATTTTCCACATATGGGAAGAAATTAATTAAACAGCAAAGTACAAGAAACATCATGAAGAAGTTTTACCTTTGAGTAAAGGATTCAAAATCAGTGGAGATATACCAGTTTTTGAGACAGTGCTGTCCCGGTACTGAAGGCACGGACTGCAGATTTTTGTGAGTTTCAGTTTACTAGTTCACATCTTCAGTGAAATGCATGTGAGGATTTTGCTGGTAGTGCCAACAATCTGATCATCAGTTCATGTCTATCCATATATACCCATTGATTTCTCTGTCAGTTCTCTGAAGAAACTGATAAAAAAAAAAAACCCACCGGTCAAAGATATGGTTTTATGAACATTAAACTACTAGAGTAATTTATGTATAGAAAAGTTCTCTGGTGTTCATCCTATATTTTTTTTTATACACTATCCCTAATAGATCAAGTATAACTTTAATTGCATTACTGTATAAGCTTAACTTTAGCTATATAATTACGTTTCAGTCTATGAATTTAATCTTTTCAAATAGCTATTCCTCTGTGACTTTATGCGTTGCTGGCTCTAGTCTGCAGTTAGAGTTCCATGTGAGCTTGTTGTTGCCTTTTAATTTTGTGGCCTTGATCCTCTGACCTGAGATGGTTCTTGGTGTTCACCAGATTGAGACTAAATGGACCAAGCACTTGTACGTAGCACCCAGACTCTGACATTAAATATGCAAAATTTATTGGCTACAGGCCATCACATTGTTATGACAACACAGTATCTCCTGAGCAGAGTGAGCAGCAAAAATAAAAAAACAAACACATTTTATAAGCACTCCTCTGTGCCTAACAGCTTCCTTTTCTACTGCAGGGTTTCCCTTTGTATTATTTTTATTAAAATAGGTTATTTCTTTGACTTTTTATCATCGCAATAAAACTTGATTACATACATGGGCTCTCAGAAAACAACCATAGGCCATCACAGGCACAAGCCATTTGTTCTTCACCATAGAGAGGGATAGTTTAAGGACTTGTTTCTGCCAAGTTTTTTTTCAACCCTCTGCCCTCCCAACCCTCATTTTCACCCTTCCGAAGTATTTTCACAGCAA